>NC_092050.1:102090207-102220949 GCF_003086295.3 Arachis hypogaea | reverse complement strand
ATGCGGAGGTTCAGAGGAACGATTGCATCTCCATACGCTTATCTGAAATTCTCACCAATGATTACATAAGTATTTCTATCCTTCTTTTACTATTAATTTCGAAACTCCATAATATTTTATATCTGCCTGACTGAGATTTACAAGGTGACCATAGCTTGCTTTATACCAAAATCTCTGTGGATTCGACCCTTACTCACGTAAGGTATTTCTTGGACCCATTGCACTTGCTGGTTAGTTATGCGAAGTTGTGAAGATATGTTTAGCATGGTTCTGTGCATCCATTTTTGGTGCCATCGCCAGGAATCAATTTCGAACATATTCACACCTGAGTACAATTTCGCATACAAACGCCATAGAGACCTCCTTCATGGCGTTCAACGCCAGGTCTCTGGCTCCTGGCTGGTGTTCAATGCAGCAATGCTGCTCTGCTTGGGCATTGAACGCCCAATAGGGATATCCTATATGGCGTTCAACGCTAGAATTGCTGCTGTTTATGGGCTTTGAATGCCCATTCTGGCCCATTGTTTGGCGTTCAACGCCAGCAAGGTACTGCTCCAGGGTGTTCTGTTTCCAGTTCTGACTGTCTCTATTTCTATTTTAACTACTGCACATGATCACAAGCTTAAAGAAACAAATATGAAAATTAAACTGATATAACTGAAATAAGTTTAATGAAAATAGAAATAACTAATTATGGTTGGGTTGCCTCCAACAAGCACTTCTTTAACGTCACTAGCTTGACGGTTAGCTCCTTACGGAGATGGATAGGGTGTTAGAATTTCGCCCCTTACAGTGAACTTCTTACCTGTGCTCTCATGGATGAGTTCCACATGCTCTAGAGACAGGATCTTGTTCATAGTATGTGGAATGACTGGATTGTTAGTGAAGACAACTCTCATGCCAGGTGAGAGGCCTTAAGTGGAAATCTTTTTGTCCCTCCAGTCTTTAGGTACTTTCTTCTTAGTACCAGTGTTTTCAATGCTTGATGATGACTACCCAACACCAAACTTAGAATTGGTGTCTGGGGGCTCTGTATTACTTTGCACTCATAGAGAGGGTTAGAACACTAGGTGTTACACAACTGTCTCTCTTTGTCAAAGGGAGAGTTAGTGCTAGGTATCTTGAATAAGATACATTCCTCATGCAATTGTAGGACTAGCTCTTCCCTTGCTACATCAATGATGGCATTGGCAGTGGTTAGGAAAGGTCTTCCAAGGATGATAGATTCATCCTCTTCTTCCCCAGTATCCAAGATTATGAATCTGCAGGGATTTTAAGGTTCTCAACCTTTACTAAGACATCCTCTACCAGATCTTATGCCTTTTTATTGACTTGTCTGCCATCTCTAGTGAGATTCTTGCGGCTTGTACCTAAAAATTCCCATCCTCTCCATTACAGAGAGTGGCATGAGGTTTATGCTTGACCCTAAGTCACACAGAGCCTCTCAACGATAATGGTGCCTATGGTGTAAATAATTAGGAAGCGTCCGGGATCCAACAGCTTCTGAGGTAGTTTCTGTTGAACCGATGCATCGAGTCCTTGTGAGCACTGGAGTTCTTCCTCCAATGTCTCTGCTCCAATAATTTGTATTTATCTTCATGAGGACTCCTAGTTATGAGCAACTTGCTCTTCCCTAGTTTCTCTTCCTCATCAGAGGAGGAGTGATCCTCATAATCCATAATTTGCAGCAAGACATTCAATGGAACTTCTATAGTCTCCTTATGAGCCTTAGTTCCCTTCAGTTCTTCACAGAGAAGTGTTTTGTGCGTGTTAAACTCCCAGCTGCCCTATTACTAGCATTCAACGCCAGTTTTTGTGCCACTTTGGGCATTGAACACCCAGTAGGGACTTCCTTACTGGCGTTTAACGCCAGTGATGGTTCCTCTTTGGCGTTGAACGCCCAGTAAGGACTTCCTTACTGGCGCTCAATGCCAGGGATGGTTCCTCTTTGGGCTTTGAATGCCCAATAGAGACTCCTTTACTGGTATTCAACGCCAGAGCTTTTCCTTCAGATTTGGCCTCAACTTCTACAGTGATGGCTTTGCACTCTTCTCTGGGTTTACTTTAGTGTTACTTGAGAGAGTGTTAGGAGTGGTCTCAAGGATTCTCTTGCTTAGCTGACTAACTTGTACCTCTAGATTTCTGATGGAGGACCTAGTTTCTGTTATGAAACTGTGAGTGGTCTTAGAACGTTTAGAGACTATGGTTGCTAAGTCACAAAGCCTCTGCTTAGAAGTCTCCATATGTTTCTAAGAAGATGGGAATGGTTTATTATTAAACCTATTCTGGTTTCTTCCACCTTGATTATTGTTGAAGCCTTGCTGAGGCTTCTGTTAATCTTTCCATGAGAAGTTAGAATGATTTCTCCATGAGGAGTTGTAGGTGTTTTCATAGGGTTCTCCCATATAATTCACCTCTTCCATAATGGGTTGATCTGGATCATAAACATCTTCATCATAGGAGGTGTTTTGAGGGCTGTCAGCTGTAGCTTATAATCCAGTCAAATGCTGAGAGATCATATTAACCTGTTGGGTCAAGATCTTATTCTGAGCTAATATGGCATTTAGAGTGTCAACCTCCAGGACTCCTTTCTTTTGAGCTACCCATTGTTCACAGGGTTTCTCTCAGAAGTGTACATGAATTGGTTGTTTGCAACCATTTCAATGAGTTCCTGTGACTCTTCAGGCATTTTCTTTCAAGTAGAGTGATCCACCAGTAGAATGGTCCAAGGACATCTTGGACATCTCAGATAGACCATCATAGAAGATACCTAGGATTTGAAAATTGAAAGATGATTTTCAAAAAGAAGAGAGAATAATTAATTAGGAAGTTTTGAAGAAGAGGGAAGAGAAAACAAGTAACTAATTAAGAAAGATTTGAAATAAGATAAGATAGGAGATTTGAAAAGATTTAATTTTAAAAATTTTGAAATTTAAAATTGGAAAGGAAAAGTCACAAGATAAGATAAGAGTTGAAAAGATTTGAAAAATCTTTTGATTTTGAATTTGAAATTAAAATAAGATAAGATAATGATTTGAAATTTTAAAGAAAAGATAAACCAAAGATAAGATAAAGATTGAAAATTTTCTGAATTTTAAAATTTTAAAGAAAGATAAGATAGGAAAGAATCAAATTAAAAGAAAAGCTTTGAAAAGTTTTAAAAAGATAAGATTTGAAATTTGACTTTACTATAAGAAAACACAAAAATAAAAATAAATTTTTAAATCAAGATAAAAAGAATGCCAGATTTTCAAAATTTGAATAAAGATAAAAGAAATATTTTTTATTTTTTTTCGAATTAATGAAGAAAGAGAAAAACAACCAAAGACACCAAACTTAAAATTTTTTATATCAAAGGATACTGATTTTCGAAAATTAAAAAGAAAAACACCAAAAGACACCAAACTTAAAATTTTTAAGATCAAACAAGAAAAGAAACAAGAACAACTTGAATACTAAGAAGAACACTCAAGAACAAATTTGAAAAAAAGAACACACAAAGGACATCAAACTTAAGAACTGACACTAGACTCAAATAAAAACAAAGAATAGATGGATTTTGAAAAAGTTTTTGAAAAGAAAATAAAAGACACAATTAAAAGTACTAATCTAAGCAACAATATAGTCCGGTAGTTTGTCAAACTCGAACAATCCCCGGCAACATCGCCAAAACTTGGTGCACGAAATTGACTCCGCAATATTTTCACAGATAGACTGGCAAGTGCACCGGGTCGCCCAAGTAATACCTCAGGTAAGTGAGGGTCGATCCCACGAGGATTGTTGGTTTGAACAAGCAGTGGATACCTTGTAGATCTTAGTCAGGTGATTCGAAAAGATCATAGTTGTGAAAAACTCATAAAACAGATAAATAAATGAAACGTTACTAGATAGATGTAAATTAGTGATGAGAGAACGGTTGAGGCTTCGGAGATGCTTTTTCCTTCTAGATCAACTTTTCTCACCATCTACTCCAACTTCTGATGATTCATTCCATGGTAGGCTGTAAATGACTAATGCCAGGTCAATGGTCATTAGCCTCCTCTGCTTCAGATCAATCGCCGGGTTAGCGGTCATCCAATCTGAACAAGAGTGAAGCTCATGCAGTCCATTCCCTTGGTGATCCTACTCAAAGGCCCTAATCGCCCCATACCTCGGCTGCACTAATTTCTTCAAGTACCCAACGAAGTCGTAGATTAGCCGTGTAAAAGATGTATAATCAAGCTTGTGGTTCAGTAGTATCCCGTCAAGGACTCGCAAGAACCCATGTGAAATAGGGATGACGGTCAAGTTACACTCCCAATTCATTAGGATGAAGAACGAAGATACATCTTAAAATGGAATCAAGCATAGGTTGAAATAGAATATTGATAATATTAATCTATAAGGCTCCGCAGAGCTCCTAACCTTAACCTAGGAGGTTAGTGACTCATAGCTTACAATAATGCAATGTTCGAAAGTAAAAGTGGGGGGGGGGGGAAGAAGATTAGGTAAAATGTCTCTCTAAACAAGGGTGATCCTTGTTCTATGTATACTAATCTAATAACTAAGAATTACAGAAATAAGATAAACTAGTCTTGTAGTGCAAAAATCCCCTTTCCAGGCCCACTTGGTGAGTGTTTGGGCTGAGCTTGAGTGAAGCCACGAGTTGGTACTCCCTTTGGGGCTTTGGACGCCAGCTTTGGACTATTGAATGGGCGTTGGATGTCAGCTGCTCCCTTTTGGGTGTTGGACGCCAGGAATGGGGTTGGTGGCTGGTGTTGAACGCCAGTTTTGGACCTCCATTTCCAGAGCAAAGTATAAACTATTATATAGTTTTGGAAAGCCCTGGATGTTAGCTTTCCATAGCCATTGAGAGCGCGCCATTTGGACTTCTGTAGATCTAAAAATGCTCCTTCAAGTGCATGGAGGTCAGAATCTGACAGCATCTGCAGTCCTTTCTGTGTCTCTGAATCAGACTTTTTCCAAAGATCCTTAATTTCAGCCAAAATTTACCTGAAATTATCATAAAACACACAAACTTGAAGTAGAATCCAAAAATATGAATTTTGCACTAAAACCTATGAAAACATAATAAAACTTAAACAAAACATAACAAAAACTATATGAAAATGATGCCAAAAAGCGTATAAAATATCCACTGATCAGTTACCTGGAATAAAAAGAAGAATGAATCCTACTCGGTTACTTCTGGATATACGTTGGCCATTCAGTTCTACCATGCACCAGTTGAGTTTTTGCCGGTACAATGCAGAAGGAGAGAAATCTGGAGTTCAATTTGGAAGTTAAAATGCCAGCCCAAAATTAAAATTTTTCTATGGAAAGTAATGCATGAAGGCTTACCAGTCAAAGAATGATTGCACTCTAGAATCCAAATGGTGAACCCAATCTGTAATTGATGTGATGCTACAGTGGAATTGATGTGTGGAAAACGATCCAACACAAACTCACCGGCAAGTGTACCGGGTCGCATCAAGTAATAATAACTCACATGAGTGAGGTCGATCCCACAGGGATTGAAGGATTGAGCAATTTTAGTTAGGTGATTGATTTAGTCAAGCAAATAAGTGTTAATTTGAGTGATTTGTAACTGACAGAAGCTAAATTGCATGAATTATAAAGGGAGAGGGAAGAATTGCAGTAAATTAAAGAGAAAAGAAAGTAAAGAAGCTGAATCTTAAAGTGCAAGTAATATAAATTGCAAAAACTTAGATAGCAAGAAATGTAAATGACTGAAGCTTAAAGTACAAAAAATGTAAATGGCTTGAATCATAAAAGGATTTGGGCACTGGAATTTGCAGAAATTAAACAAGCAATTAATAAAACAGTAGGGAGTCAATTTAGATGCAGCAGATCTAAACAAGAAGGGAAGTATTGCTTAAGAAACTAAACAGAAAACAAAATGTAGTTAAATTGTAATAGAAGAATGTAAGTTGAAGATCTCAGGGTGGAGGAGACTAGAAAACAAGTCTAGATCTCAAGTCCTTCCTTGATCCAACAAGAGAGCAATTGTAGAAAATTTAAAAGACAGTTTGCAGAAGAAATAAAGATGAAAACAGTAGAGAAGCTTGGATCCAAATCACAATTCCTTTAATTATACAGTAAAATAAACAGAAAGAGACTTCAAGGTGAGATTGAAACAGAATTTCTTGAATTCTCCACCCAAGGTTCCAAACAAAGAGCAGAAAATGCAGAAGCAAGAACAAAGAAGAAGAGAGATCAATTCTCCTTCCCAATTCCCAAACTCCCAAAGCTAGAAAATAAAAATCAGAATTCAAAAGTAAGCTAAAAGTTAAAAAGTGGAAAAGAAGGTCCTCTCTAACTCAAACTGGCTTCTATTTATACACTTCCTATTTTTGGATTTTAGAATTTAGAGTCGGCTTTTTAATTTTGTGAAGATTTGGATTTTATTTCCTTTTTGGACTCAAAATTTAGTCATGGTGCACTCCCAGGGCACGTCTCAGTTGGAAAACCAAACTGAGCGCCCAAACTTGTCTTTTGCTTGCCCAATTTGTGCGCCAGCCCCTTGTCCGTGTTGCACTTCACTAGAGCTCAGTTGGAAAATTGAACTGAGCTCTATGTCTTGCCTTTGTGCGTCCAATTGTGCGTGTCCTAGCCCCCTTGGTGTGCTTCCTAGCATGCCAATATTTGGGGAGTGGGGGGAGAATAGCGCTCAGTTGAGAAAACAAACTGAGCTTTCCTTTTGTAGCGCCTTGCTTTGGGCTTCATGCTCCCAAGTTCGATCCTTGGTGGAAGCAATTTGATGCTGATTTCCTTGGAAGAGTGGAGCGCTCCTTCCTTGCCTTTCATGGAGCTCCCAGGTTCGAATCCTTGCCAAGTCATTTTGAGGAGCCAATTTTCCTTATGCCCATCAATATAAGGTAGCGCTCAGTTAGGTAAAACAACTGAGTGCCCTGGCCCCCTTGGAGTAGCGCCTTGTTGTCATCCCTCAGGTGCAAGGTTCAAGTCTTGGGGGATGTATTTTGGCAAATGTTGGCTTATTTTCCTTGCAAGCTTTGTAGCGTGAGGTTCCTTGTTCGAACCTTGGGGAAGGCTTTTTGGCCCATTTTTCATTGTTTTCCTTGCAAGGAGCGTTCCTTACTTCCCTTGGGTCATGAGTTCGAAACTTGGTGGCTTCATTCCTTGGAATTTTGCTTTGAATTTATTCTTGAAGGAACCCGATAAAGCTCACTTAGTGAACTGAGCTTTATGTCCTTGCCTTGCTTTCTTTGATGCTCAGTTCATTAAGTTAACTGAGCTTTGTGCCTTGCTTCCTCTTTTTGTCCTTTGTGAAGCTCGGTTCACTCACCCAACCTAGCTTTCCTTCTTTCTCAATGATACCACGCTTTTTCTTCTCCTTTGGCTACGCTTCTTGTTTCCTTTGGGCACGCTCCTTAGGCCACGCTTTTCTTATTTTTTTCTTTTCTTCACCTACAAGTAATCAAAACAACCAATCAAAGTATCACTAAATTCACAAAGTTTAAAATTCATTTAAAAATCAATTCATTCAAGCTTAAACCTCATGAACTTGTGCCAATTAAAGGGTGGTTGATTGATTCAAATAAACCATGCAATTCCACTCCAAATTACTATCTTACAATGCAAGAAAGTGCATAAAAACTAATGAAACAAGTGAAAAATGCTTGCAAAGCTAGCATATGATGACTTGTCATCACAACACCAAACTTAAATCTTACTTGTCCCCAAGCAAGCATCAAACATAAGAGGGAATGAAATGAAAGAGAGAAGTGTGCATATCCTTATTGAGGATATAGTTGAACTTGGTTCATGGGGTTTTATGCAGACAATGGTGGCTCATTTATTGCTTGCTGTTACATAGGAGATGCTTCCTCAAAGGATCACTAAGTTTGCTACTATAAGGCTTTACTTTTGTTTGTTCCCTTGCTAACTTTTCCTTCTTTGTTTTGCTCAGAGAGCTTATTGTTCTTTGAAGGCTTGGTGGCAAATGTTGCAGCAGCCTTTGGCTTAATTTTGCTCAACATTCCTTCACCACAGACACATGGCTCACCCTTTTCTTCCTAGGATCATTGATGCCCAGCATCTCTTTGGATAACTAAGTGTTTTGTAGCTAGGTTGCTCTTTATTGTGGACTTTTAGTTGGCAATCCCAAATCAGTTGATCTAAGTGGCCAAGTTTTAAAATACTCCTTAGAATTTACTTGTCCAAGCATATCCTAGCACAAAAACACCACAGGCATGTGTCCTCGGGTCCAAGCTATTGGTGCCTAGCCTTATTATTTGTTTTCTTTGCCACTCTTGGCTTTTTCTCTTTCTTTTTCTTTCTGTTTTATTTCATTCTCAAGGGATCTTTAATGATACAAGCATTTATAACAGCAAACTAGTTCCTTCTTCAAAGAACATATCATTATGCAGCATTTATTTTATGAGCCATGCATTAAATCAATAAATACCACCACTAACTTTTATTCTAACTTATGTAACATTGGATCTTTACTTCCTAATTAAAACATTTCTCTTTTATTCAAGTATATGGGAAACAAAACAAAATTCAAGCTAAGTGATGGGCAACAAGCATTATGCAGATCAGTATTCTTGACAAACAATTCCACTTGCAACCAAATGAACACTTTAGTAAGACATACAAGAATTCCCAATTTAAAGTACTTCTTCAACAACAAAGATTAAGTGTAGACACAACCTTTCGGGTTGCTGCTTTTCATTCTTCCTTCTGTTGTATCCCTTTTGGGTCCTACTGCAGATTGTTTCCAAATGTTGGCTTCTTTCTTGCATAATTCTCAAAAGTGGCTTGCTTCTCAAGTCCTTAAGTAGATGGTTAATATGCATGAATTTAAGACGGCTTTCAAAATTATTTTGGTATGGGAACACCAAACTTAATTCCTTGCCAATGCCTCTGATGCAACAGGTTAACCATATGTGAAATCCTTTTATCTTTGCTAAAGGCAATAAAAACTAAAACTAAAAAGTAAACAATTAGTTAATTGGTTTATCTGATTGCTCAGAGCTAGCAGCCATGTATGCAGAAGGTGAGAATGTGCTTTTAAATGAGATTTTGGTGGAACACCAAACTTAGAATCCTTCATTCTCCCTTAATTTATTTTGGTGTGTAACACCAAACTTAGCTCCTTGCAATATAGATAAGTCTAATTAACCCTTTTATTGAAATAGCTATGAAGAGTGAACTACCTCAGGTTGGGTTGCCTCCCAACAAGCGCTTCTTTATTGTCACTAGCTTGACATCTCATCCTTTGATCATGGGGGTTGAAAATCATAGTGCCTCAGCTTTTCTCCTCTTACTGTGAACTTTCTTCCGGTCTCCTCTTTGATGATCTCTAGGTGTTCAAGTGAAAGGATCCGGTTCACAGTATAGCACTCAAATAATTGTAGGGACACCTCCATTGGTTGGGTGTTTAACATCACTTTATCCCCTGGTGAGAAGCCTTCAGTGGGGATATTCTTGTTTCTCCACCCTTTTGGCCTCTTTTTCTTTTCTTTCTCAGAAGATAATTTATGCCTTGGTGGCTCTTTATCTGGGATGTTGAGTTTCTCATCTGGGGGTTTTGGATCTAGTTCCTCCTTGATTTCTTTGGTCTGTTGCACCATTTCTACTTCTTTCAAGCATGGATTTAGAAGTCTTGGAGTTAACTCATTGACTGCCTCCTTCAGGCTTTGATCTCTGGCCTTATCCTTCATAAAATCTTCTTCCTGAATGGGCTCATGCAAGGTTTTAAAAACATGGAATGCTAGGTGCTCATCATGCACTCTCAGCAATAATTCTCCTTTTTCAACATCTATCAATGCTCTGCCCATAGCTAAAAAAGGCCTCCCTAGGATGATGGGAGTGTTAGGGTCCTCTTCTATATCTGAGATAACAAAGTCAGCAGGGAGAAAGAATTTTCCCACTTTTACCAACACATTCTCCACAACTCCTAGTGCTTGCTTAACGGATTTGTCAGCCATTTGGAGAACTATTCGTGTGGACTTCAGCTCAGAAATTTGAAGTTTCCTCATTAAAGACAAAGGCATCAAGTTTATGCTTGCACCGAGGTCACAGAATGACTTCTCAATTGTTATGTTTCCTTTGGTGCAAGGTATGTAAAAACTCCCAGGATCATCTTTCTTCTCTGGCAACTCTCTTTGGAGGATAGCACTACATTCCTTTGTCATCTCAATAATTTGTCCTTCCTTCGGGGATCTTTTCTTTGTGAGTACTTCTTTCATAAATTTGGCATATAATGGCATCTGTTCAAGTGCTTCTAAGAAAGGAATATTGATGCTGAGAGTCTTGAATATATCCAGGAATTTTGAGTATTGCTTATCCTCGTTTTCTCTCCGAAACCTTTGAGGGTATGGAAGTTTGGGGACATATGACTTCACCCCTTCCTTCTTCTCTTGTAGCTGTGGCTCAAGGATGTTTTTATCTCTCTTTGAGCTTTTTGCATTCTTGGTCTTTCTATCCTCTTCACTTCTCTCTTCTGTCTCTTCTTGTGGAACTTTTCTGTTGTGTTCTTCCTGATTGATGACTTCCTTCTCCCTAATCTTCTCACTTCCCACTATGATTGCTTTGCACTCCTCCCACTTTGTAGCTTTTCCTTTGTCCCTTGGGTGGTCTTGAGTGGCACTAGGGGATGCATTCGATTGCTTCTCACCCATCTCTGTAATTCGTTTAGCCATTTGTTCCATATGCCTCTCAAGATTTCTAATTAAAGCTTCTTGGTTTTTACTTGTTATGGCTTGATCCTTCCATGCTGCTTCCTAATCTTGTCTTGCCATCTCTTGATTTTTCATGAGTTTCTCCATCATTATCTCTAGACTAGAGATTCTTTGGGAGTCTGAATTTGGTTGTGGTTGTGTGAGACGAGATGGTTATTGCTGAAGGTTGTTTGAATTATCTATGGGGATAATTTGTGGGTAGAATGTGGATGTTGAAAAGTTATTCTGGTGGTTTTGTGAGTTGTTATGGGGTTGGTGGTATGTGTTTTGTGGGTTTTTGAATTGGTTAGTATTATTGGATGAATAGCTTTGTTTGTTTGTGTTGCTGAGGCTGCCAGAGTTGAAGTCCCTTTGTCCTTGATTCTGATGCTCACCCCACCTTGAAATAGAATGAGTCTTCCAGGGTGTCTTGTGTGCATCACCATGAAAGTTTTGTTGGAACGAACTTGGAGTGTTATTCATGTATTGCACCTGCTCAGGGCTTTGTTGCT
The DNA here is from genome assembly GCF_003086295.3 of Arachis hypogaea. Taxonomy (NCBI): domain Eukaryota; kingdom Viridiplantae; phylum Streptophyta; class Magnoliopsida; order Fabales; family Fabaceae; genus Arachis; species Arachis hypogaea. The sequence continues at coordinate 102,209,749 of NC_092050.1, read as the reverse complement.
CATAATTGAATGTCCCAAAACTTTCTTCAGATTGCTTCCACCCATGTGAGGTTTGAGATTGGCTTTGTGTATTTACTGCAGCAATTTGCAGTCCATCAATTTTCTTAGCCATCTGCTCAAATTGTTGCTGAATTTGTTGATGCATCACTTTGAAGATGGTATACACACCTTCCAGCTCCAATATACCCCTTCTCTGGGCTGGTTGGCGTTATCTTTGATGAGCAAAGAAGTATTGATTGTTTCCCACCATCTCTATGAGGTTTTGGGCTTCCTCTGCTATCTTTATTAGCTGCAAGGAGCCTCCTGCTGAATGATCTAATGCTTCCTGAGCTTTCTGGGTCAACCCTTCATAGAAGTTTTGGAGTCTATCCCACTCACTAAACATTTCTGGGGGACACTTCCTGATTAAGGCCTTGTATCTCTCCCAGCCATCATACAGCGACTCTCCATCCACTTGAATGAATGTTTGCACCTCTGTTTTCAGCTTGATGACCCTCTGAGGTGGGTAGAACTTGGCTAGGAATTTGTTCACCAATTCATCCCAATTGTTGATACTCTCTTTGGGAAAGGTTTCCAGCCATTGAGTAGCATTGCCCCTTAAAGAAAATGGGAACAGAAGTAATTTGTAAATGTCAGGATGAACCCCATTTGTCTTGACCGTTTCACAAATCCTTAAGAAAATAGACAAATGTTGGTTGGGGTCTTCAAGAGGGCCACCTCTATAAGCACAATTGTTCTGCACCAAGGTGATTAGTTGAGGCTTCAACTCAAAGTCATTTGCTTGAATATTTGGGGTGAGGATGCTGCTCCCATAATGTCTGGGATTGGGGATAGTGTAAGAGGCCAACACCCTTCTTGCAGGTTGAGCATTGTTGCTCACTCCCTCTTCACGCACCTCAGCCTCCATGACTTGCAAAAAAATCACAAACAAACTAAATGAAACATGAACATTCTAATGCTAGAATGTGGTTAGAGGGTTAGGTGACACAACGTGTCAAACAGTTAATATGCTTAGTAAAAATAAAGAAAAATAAAGAAAAAGTGCTTAATCTAGACCACCACCTTTCTTAATCATTGTCAATCTAATTCAATCCCCGGCAACGGCGCCAAAAACTTGATGTGTGGAAAATAATCCAACACAAAACTCACTGGCAAGTGTACCGCGTCGCATCAAGTAATAATAACTCACATGAGTGAGGTCGATCCCACAGGGATTGAAGGATTGAGCAATTTTAGTTAGGTGATTGATTTAGTCAAGCAAATAAGTGTTGATTTGAGTGATTTGTAACTGACAGAAGCTAAATTACATGAATTATAAAGGGAGAGGGAAGAATTGCAGTAAATTAAAGAGCAAAGAAAGTAAAGAAGCTGAATCTTAAAGTGCAAGTAATATAAATTACAGAAACTTAGATAGCAAGAAATGTAAATGACTGAAGCTTAAAGTGCAAGAAATGTAAATGGCTTGAATCATAAAAGGATTTGGGCACTGGGATTTGCAGAAATTAAACAAGCAATTAATAAAACAGTAGGGAGTGAATTTAGATACAGCAGATCTAAACAAGAAGGGAAGTATTGCTTAAGAAACAAAACAGAAAACAAAATGTAGTTAAATTGTAATAGCAGAATGTAAGTTGAAGATCTCAGGGTGGAGGAGACTAGAAAATAAGTCTAGATCTCAAGTCCTTCCTTGATCCAAGAAGAGAGCAATTGCAAAAAATTTAAAAGACAGTTTGCAGAAGAAGTAAAGATGAAAACAGTAGAGCAGCTTGGATCCAAATCACAATTCCTTCAATTATGCAGTAAAATAAACAGAAAGAGAATTCAAGGTGAGATTGAAATAGAATTTCTTCAACTCTCCACCCAAGATTCCAAACAAAGAGCAGAAAATGCAGAAGCAAGAACAAAGAAGAAGAGAGATCAATTCTCCTTCCCAATTCCCAAACTCCCAAAGCTAGAAAATAAAATTCAGAATTCAAAAGTAAGCTAAAAGTTAAAAAGTGGAAAAGAAGGTCCTCTCTAACTCAAACTGGCTTCTATTTATACACTTCCTATTTTTAGATTTTAGAATTTAGAGTCGGCTTTTTAATTTTGTGAAGAATTGGATTTTATTTCATTTTTGGACTCAAAATTTAGTCATGGTGCACTCCCAGGGCACGGCTCAGTTGGAAAACCAAACTGAGCACCCAAACTTATCTTTTGCTTGCCCAATTTGTGCGCCAGCCCCTTGTCCGTGTTGCACTTCATTATAGCTCAGTTGGAAAATTAAACTGAGCTCTATGTCTTGCCTTGGTGCGTCCAATTGTGCGTGTCCCAGCCCCCTTGGTATGCTTCCTAGCGTGCCAATGTGTGGGGAGTGGGGGGAGAATAGCGCTCAGTTGAGAAAACAAACTGATCTTTCCTTTTGTAGCGCCTTGCTTTGGGCTTCATGCTCCCAAGTTCGATCCTTGGTGGAAGCAATTTGGTGCTGATTTCCTTGGAAGAGTGGAGCGCTCCTTCCTTGCCTTTCATGGAGCTCCCAGGTTCGAATCCTTGCCAAGTCATTTTGAGGAGCCAATTTTGCTTATGTCTATCAATATAAGATAGCGTTCAGTTAATTAAAACAACTGAGCACCCTTGCCTCCTTGGAGGAGCGCCTTCTTGTTATCCCTCAGGTGCAAGGTGCAAGTCTTGGGGGATGCATTTTGGCAAATTTTGGCTTACTTTCCTTGCAAGCTTGGTAGTGTGAGGTTCCTTGTTCGAACCTTGGGGAAGGCTTTTTGGCCCATTTTTCCTTGTTTTCCTTGCAAGGAGCGTTCCTTACTTCCCTTGGGTCATGAGTTCGAAACTTGGTGGCTTCATTCCTTGGAATTTTGCTTTGAATTTATTCTTGAAGGAACCCGATAAAGCTCACTTAGTGAACTGAGCTTTATGTCCTTGCCTTGCTTTCTTTGATGCTCAGTTCATTAAGTTAACTGAGCTTTGTGCCTTGCTTCCTCTTTTTGTCCTTTGTGAAGCTCGGTTCACTTACCCAACCTAGCTTTCCTTATTTCTCAATGATGCCACGCTTTTTCTTCTCCTTTGGCTACGCTTCTTGTTTCCTTTGGGCACGCTCCTTAGGCCACGCTTTTCTTATTTTTTTTCTTTTCTTCACCTACTAGTAATCAAAACAACCAATCAAAGTATCACCAAATTCACAAGGTTTAAAATTCATTTAAAAATCAATTAATTCAAGCTTAAACCTCATGATCTTGTGCCAATTAAAGGGTGGTTGATTGATTCAAATAAACCATGCAATTTCACTCCAAATTACTATCTTACAATGCAAGAAAGTGCATAAAAACTAATGAAACAAGTGAAAAATACTTGCAAAGCTAGCATATGATGACTTGTCATCAGGAATCAACTCTTCACTGCCTTACCCAGTGAACCGGAATCAGAGAATGCTTGGAAAATAGCAAGCCTTCCCTGGACAAACCACGAAAAAAAATATGGAGATGGTGGTTAGGGCTCCAAGAACAACTCCAGGAGAGAAGGAAAATGCAAAAAGAAACTCATTTGGTAGCAATACTAACCTGGTAGATTTGGAAGATGAGAAACTTGAGAATCTTCGAAGCCAAAGTCATTTCTCCTCAAGAAGTAGTACCTATTGCAAGGTCTGGAACTCTGGAAGCAGTGGCTAACCTCCATTGATGAAGCTCCAAGAACGACGCTCCTATTTAGTTGGGGAATTCATGTTTTTCTCTTGCTATAAGCCCAAAATGGGCCTTTTATTTTATTGCACCAATAAAATTTGTCTTTGGAAAAAAAAAGAGAGAAATGGAGAAGTGGGGCCAGAAAGAGAAAAGTTGTGGATTTGCAGGTATAACAGCATTAGAAGTGGAATCATTGGTCTCTTACATCATATGTTGCATACTTCTCTTCCCCGTTCCTTTTTTTCTCACTGTCCTTTCTCATTTTCTGTGAATTCATTTCTTCTACTTCAATGCCCTCCTCCCCCATCCTCTTATTCTCTTCGATATTTCTCTGTAATACCCTAATATTCAAATCCTTATGCTCGAGTCATAAGTCAGTGATAATAAGGTGGTACGACTCTCAAGGGGTATTTTTAATACATAATTATAAGTAAGATTGAAAGGAGTATTAATCGAGAAGCTTGAAAAGAGTAAAAATAAAATCGTGAAGTCGTATCACTCAAGTATCGACAACAAAAAATAAAGCGTGAAGTCGAAAGCAATATACAGCTAAAGGCATAAAAGAGAGTAAGAGAAGGACAGTATATATATATATATATATATATATATATATATATATATATATATAATATAAGTAAATAGCCACTAGTCGGGACTCGTGAAGTCTAGGCCGGCTAGGGTACAGTATGAAAGTAGTTGACAATAATATCTCCTAATTTCTCCCAAAAGAAACATATATAAGAGCCTCTATAGGCAAGTTCAGAAGAGTTCAATACATAATAAAGCTTTTCAAAATAAAGGTGGAGAGATTCTAAGCAAATATAAAGTAGAGAGTATAAAAATCTTCGCCATCTCTCAGATGAACCACAGCTCACTTCTGAGCACCTGGACCTGTATCTGAAAAACAAGAGATATATACGGAATGAGAACCCCCAACCCATGGGTTTCCAGTACGGTAAAAGTGCCAAATAAATACAATGTATTGTAATAAAAACTCACTAAACATCCTAAACTTCCTTTCACCAAATATTCATCCTATGTTCTCGCTAATCCATAATAGCCAACTGTCATAAGGGAATGCTAAATCTAATTCATATTTCTGATGCTTCCAAACTTTTTAACTCTTCGACAATTCACAATCAAAATTATAAACAAAACCATCCCCAGCCATTCTGTCTCAACAATTCTATATTGTTACCTCATATCCTCACTTGGAGCAAGTGAAATCACTTCGCTGCATCTACCTAGGGAGCTCAAATTATCTCACTCTCCACCTGGAGCAAGTGAAATCACTTCACTGCGTCTACCCAAGGAACTCAAATTATCTAATTCTCTACTTGGAGCAAGTGAAATCACTTCACTGCGTCTACCCAGGGAGCTCAATTACCTCATTCAATAATCATCATCTTTATTCAATTACATCATCAACTCATCTAATCAAGAACAGCCCTTAGTATCCACCGACACCAGCATGAGGGACCTCTCAGTTGTACAAACACAAGTAATACAGGAAAGTAATACACAATTAAAGTACAAGTACAACAAGTAGCACATAATCAGGTAACATAGCATATATGATATAGCAATCCAAAATAAATAGGCAAACCCGAAAATAATTCAAACCTATGAAAATGATGTATGCCTGCCCTATGGCTGATGAGTCTCATTTGTCAGTTATAAAGCCAACCCAACAAGTCCTGGTAGCTAACCATTGGACAGTCCCTCTGTCGTGCATCCCCAACTTGAGTTATTCACAATCATAATCATAATCACACAACACCCACACTGGTGTTTATCCACGGGGCGAGCTCATCCGGAACTTTCACAGTGTCCGGCCACACTTATGACATAGGGTCAACAGAATCTCGGATCTCAACCTGGAGCAAGTGAAGCCAACCCACTGCATCTACCCAAGGAAATCCGAAACTCAGATAATTTCACAAATCTCAAATCAACCTCGACTAGGAACAAGTGAGGGCTAACCACTGCATCTACCCCAGGAGTTGCAAACCAAACCCGGAGCAAGTGGAATCAATGCCACTGCATTTACCCAGGCAGGTATATCTCACCACATACCGGAGCAAGTGGATCAATGCCAATGTATCTACCCAGGCAGGTATTTAAAAGCTCGACCTGAAGCGAGTGGAATTACCACTACTGCCACTACTACCCAGGCGTCACAATCTCTGACGTGGAGCAAGTGGGACAAACCACCACCCTTGCTACTACCCAGACATCTCAAACATACATTCATTCAAAACTCCATAATTAAACTCATTTATCAAAATCCTCTTTCCCCATCTCATACCCGGAGCAAGTGGACAACGTAACTGCCTACTACCCGGGGTCACACATCACATTCAATATTTTCCATCATTATTCATTCACCATATTTAATCATTAATCATATACATATACATACTCAGCCATAATTCAATTCTTATCACAGCCATCTGGCTCATACTATACATGGCACTTCCACCATCATCCTCAGCAACTCATACAATCATCATTATTCATTATTCATCATTGATTCTCACTTTACTTCCTCCACAAGTTACCACATGTCCTAGCTTCTTTTCATTACTAGGCATACTATAAAATTTTAGGACTTAAAGGATGAAAATAGAGGCTTAGAAGTTTGAAATTCGGATTTAAAAACTCAAAAATTAACTTTTGCTGAAAACGGGGTCACGCATGCGCGTCCCCCACATGCACGCGTGGAAGGCGGAAAAGTAAAGTGACGCGTGGGAAATAGAGAGGTAAGGTAATGCGTGCGCGTCAGCCACACGTACAGGTGCACGAATTGTAAATCACACTTTTCACAACTCGTACCACTAACCAGCAAGTGCACTGGGTCATCCAAGTAATACCTTACGTGGGTAAGGGTCGATCCCACGGAGATTGTCGGCTTGAAGCAAGCTATGGTTATTTTGTAATTCTTAGTCAGGAAATCAATGATAAGAGTGATTATATTTATGAAGAGTAAAAAGCATAAATTAAATAGTACTTGTTATGCAGTAATAGAGAACAGATTGAGGTTTTGGAGATGCTCTATCTTCTGAATCTCTGCTTTCCTACTGTCTTCTTCTTCACGCACGCAGGTCTCCTTCCATGGCAAGTTGTATATTGGTGGATCACCGTTGTCAATGGCTACCATCCGTCCTCTCAGTGAAAATAGTCTAAATGCGTTGTCACCGCACAGCTAATCATCTGTCGGTTCTCACTCATGTTGGAATAGGATCCATTGATCCTTTTTGTGTCTATCACTACGCCCAGCACTTGTGAGTTTGAAGCTCGTCACAGTCATCCCATCCCAGATCCTACTCGGAATACCACAGAGAAGGTTTAGACTTTCTGGATCTCAGGAATGGCTGCCAATAATCCTAGCCTATACCACGAAGACTCTGATCATGAACCAAGAGGCTAAGAGATACACACTCAATCTATGGTAGAACGGAAGTGGTTGTCAGGCACGCGTTCATAGGTTGAGAATGATGATGAGTGTCACGCATCATCACATTCATCACGGTTAAGTACAAGCGAGTATCTTAGAATAGAAACAAGCGTGATTGAATAGAAAACAGAAGTAATTGCATTAATTCATCGAGACACAGTAGAGCTCCTCACCCCCAACCATGGGATTTAGAGACTCATGCCATCAGAAATACAATATGAAATGTGTAAAATATTATAAGGTGCATAGTAAGTCTCTAAAAGTTGTTTTTGTACTAAACTAGTAGCTAGGGTTACAGAAAATAAGTAACTAAGTGCAGATAGTGCAAAAAACCACTTACGGGGCCCTAAGCACTTTGTTCTCTAGTATTACCACTGGATACATAAATGCCACAGACACATAACTGGGTGAACCTTTTCAGATTATGACTCAGCTTTGCTAAAGTCCCCAATTAGAGGTGTCCAAAGTTCTTAAGCACACTCTTTTTGCTTTGGACCTCGACTTTAACCGCTTAGTCTCAAGCTTTTCACTTGACACCTTCACGCCACAAGCACATGGTTAGGGACAGCTTGGTTTAGCCGCTTAGACCAGGATTTTATTCCTTCAGGCCCTCCTATCCATTAATGCTCAAAGCCTTGGATCCTTTTTACCCTTGCCTTTTGGTTTAAAGGGGTATTGGCTTTTTCTGCTTGCTTTTTCTTTTTCTTTCTTTTTTTTCTTTTCGCCCTTTTTTTTTGCAAGCTTTGTTATTCACAGCCTTTTCTTGCTTCAAGAATCAATTTTATGAGTTTTCAGATTATCAGATAACATTTCTCCTTTTCCATCATTCTTTCAAGAGCCAGCAAATTTAACATTCATAAACAACAAATTCAAAAATATGCACTATTCAAGCATTCATTCAGAAAATAAAAAGTATTGTCACCACATCAATATAATTAAACTAATTTCAAGGATGAATTCGAAATCATGTACTTCTTGTTCGTTTGTGATTAAAACATTTTTCATTTAAGAAGGGTGATAGATTCATAGGACATTCATAGCTTTAAGGCATAGACACTAGACACTAATGATCTTGTAATAAAGACACAAACATAAATAAGCATAAAGCATAGAGAACAAAAACAGAAAAAATAAAGAGACAAGGAGATTAAGGAACGGGTCTACCTTAGTAAGGGTGGCGTCTTCTTCCTCTTGAAGAACCAATGGTGCTCTTGAGCTCCTCTATGTCTCTTCCTTGCCTTTGTTGCTCCTCCCTCATAGCTCTTTGATCTTCTCTAATCTCATGGAAGGTGCCATATGGTTTTGGAAAATTAAAAAGCGGGGCAATAAAGACACAAACATAAATAAGCATAAAGCATAGAGAACGAAAACAGAAAAAATAAATAGACAAGGAGATTAAGGAACCGGTCCACCTTAGTAAGGGTGGCGTCTTCTTCCTCTTGAAGAACCAATGGTGCTCTTGAGCTCCTCTATGTCTCTTCCTTGCCTTTGTTGCTCCTCCCTCATAGCTCTTTCATCTTCTCTAATCTCATGGAAGGTGCCATACGGTTATGGAAAATTAAAAAGTGGGGCTTTTTCCACACCAAACTTAAAATGTTTGCTCGTCCTCGAATAAAAGAAGAAAGAAAGGAAGAGAGGGGCGGGGGCAAGGACTTAGCATCCCTGCTCTATTTAGGCGTGTAAATGCCCTTAGAGTGCAATCCTGGCGTTTAACGCCAGACTGCTGCTTGTTTCTGGCGTTAAACGCCAGCTTTTCTCCCTTTATTAGCGTTTAACATCAAGTTGATACTTGTTTCTAGCGTTTAACGCCAAACTGCTGCTTCTTTCTGGCGTTAAACGCCAGTCTGATGCTTCTTACTGGCGTTTAAACGCCAGTAAGCTCTTCCTCCAGGGTGAGCTGTTTTTGATTTTGCTTTGATTTTTGTGACTCCACATGATCATCATCCTAAAGAAAACATAAAATAAAAATGGAAAATAGAAAATTAACATAGATAAGTAAACATTGGGTTGCCTCCCAATAAGCGCTTCTTTATTGTCTTTAGCTGGACCTCACTGAGCTTTCAATCTAGTCTCAGCTTTGAGCATTCTTGCTCAACATTGCCTTCAAGATAATGCTTGACTCTCTGTCCATTAACAATGAACTTCTTATTGGAATCAATGTCTTGAAGCTCCACATAGCCATATGGTGACACATTTGTAATCACATATGGTGCCATCCACCAGGATTTTAGTTTCCCGGGGAATAATTTGAGCCTAGAGTTAAACAACAGAACCTTCTGTCCTGGTTCAAAGACTCTAGATGATAGCTTTCTGTCATGCCACCTTTTTGCTTTCTCTTTGTAAAGCTTGGCATTTTCGAAAGCAGTGAGTCTGAATTCCTCTAGCTCATTCAGCTAGAGCAATCTTTTTTCTCCAGCTAATTTGGCATCAAAGTTTAGGAACCTGATTACCCAGTAGGCCTTATGCTCCAGTTCCACGGGCAGATGACAGGCCTTACCATACACAAGCTGGTATGGAGAGGTCCCTATAAGAGTCTTGAATGTTGTTTTGTATGCCCACAGAGCGTCATCCAAGCTTCTTGCCCAATCCTTTCTATGGGTACTTACAGTCTGTTCCAGGATTCTTTTTAGTTCTCTATTGGAGACTTCAGCTTGCCCATTTGTCTGTGGATCATTTGGAGTTGTCACCTTGTGGCTAATTCCATATCAGACCATAGCAGAGTAAAGCTGTTTGTTGCAGAAGTGAGTGCCCCCATCACTGATTAGTGCTCTAGGGACACCAAACCTACTGAAGATATGTTTCTGGAGGAACTTCAGCACTATCTTAGTATCATTGGTGGGTGTTGCAATGGCCTCTACCCATTTGGATACATAGTCGACTGCCACCAGAATATAAGTGTTTGAGTATGATGGTGGGAAAGGCCCCATGAAGTCAATACCCCATACGTCAAACAACTCAATCTCTAAGATCCCTTGCTGAGGCATGGCATAACTATGAGGTAGATTACCAGCTCTCTGGCAGCTGTCACAGTTACGCACAAACTCTCGGGAGTCTTTATAGGGAGTGGGCCAGAAGAAGCCACATTGGAGGACTTTTGTGGCTGTTCGCTCACCTCCGAAATCTCCTCCATATTGTGATCCATGACAATGCCATAGGATCTTCTGTGCTTCTCCTCTAGGCACACACCTACAGATTATTCTGTCTACACATCTCTTAAAGAGATATGGTTCATCCCACAGGTAGTACTTTGCATCAGTAATTAATTTTTTCTTTTTTTGGCTGCTGTACTCATTGGGTATGAATCTTGCACTTTATAGTTTGCAATGTCTATAAACCATGGTGTTTCCTGAATGGCAAACAATTGCTCATCCGGAAAGGTTTCAGAGATCTCAATAGAGGGAAAGGACGTCCCTTCTACTGGCTCTATCAGGGACAGATGATCAGCCACTTGGTTCTCTGTCCCTTTTCTGTCTCTTATTTCTATATCAAACTCTTGTAGAAGCAACACCCATCTTATGAGCCTGGGTTTTGAATCCTGCTTTATGAGTAGATATTTAAGAGCAGCATGGTCAGTGTACATAATCACTTTTGATCCTACTAAGTATGATCTAAACTTGTCAATGGCATAAACCACTACAAGCAATTCTTTTTCTGTGGTTGTGTAATTTTTCTGGGCATCATTTAAAACACGGCTAGCATAATAAATGACATGCAGAAGCTTGTTATGCCTCTGTCCCAGTACTGTACCAATGGCATGGTCACTGGCATCACACATTAGTTCAAATGGTAATGTCCAGTCTGGTGCAGAAATAACTGGTGTTGTGACCAGCTTAGCTTTCAGAGTTTCAAACGCCTGCAGACACTCTGTGTCAAACACAAATGGCGTGTCACCAGCTAGCAGATTGCTCAGAGGTTTTGCAATTTTTGAAAAATCCTTTATAAACCTCCTATAGAATCCTGCATGCCCCAGAAAGCTTCTGATTGCCTTAACATTGGCAGGTGGTGGTAATTTTTCAATTACTTCCACTTTAGCTTGATCCACCTCTATTCCCTTGTTTGAAATTTTATGCCTAAGGACAATTCCTTCAGTCACCATAAAGTGACATTTTTCCCAGTTTAAAACTAGGTTAGTCTCTTGGCATCTTTTCAGAACAAGTGCTAAATGGTCAAGGCAGGAGCTGAATGAATCTCCAAATACTGAAAAGTCATCCATGAAGACTTCTAGGAATTTATCTACCATATCAGAAAAGATAGAGAGCATGCATCTCTGAAAGGTTGCAGGTGCATTGCACAGACCAAAAGGCATCCTTCTGTAGGCAAACACTCCAGAAGGACATGTGAATGCTATTTTCTCTTGGTCCTGAGGATCTACTGTAATTTGGTTATAACCTGAATAGCCATCTAAAAAGCAGTAGTATTCATGACCTGCTAGTCTTTCTAGCATCTGGTCTATGAATGGTAAAGGAAAGTGATCCTTCCTGGTGGCTGTATTGAGCCTTCTATAATCAATACACGTACGCCACCCTGTAACTGTTCTTGTAGGAACCAGTTTATTTTTTTCATTATGAACCACTGTCATGCCTCCCTTCTTGGGGACAACTTGGACAGGGCTCACCCAGGGGCTATCAGAAATGGGATAAATAATCCCAGCCTCCAGTAACTTGGTGACCTCTTTCTGCACCACCTCCTTCATGGCTGGATTTAGCCGCCTCTGTGGTTGAACCACTGGCTTAGCATCGTCCTCCAATAGGATCTTGTGCATGCATCTTGCTGGGATGATGCCCTTAAGATCACTTATGGACCACCCAAGAGCTGCCTTGTGTGTCCTTAACCCTTGAAGTAGTGCTTTCTCTTCCTGTGGATTTAAAGCAGAGCTTATGATCACCGGAAAAGTGTCACCTTCTCCCAGAAATGCATATTTTAGGGATGATGGTAGTGGTTTGAGCTCGGGTTTAGGAGGTTTCTCCTCTTCCTGAGGAAATTTCAGAGGCTCTTTTATTTCCTCTGATTCCTCCAGATCAGGCTGGACATTTTTAAAGATATCTTCTAGCTCTGATTCGAGACTCTTAGCCATGTTGATCTCCTCTACTAGGGAGTCAATAATATCAACACGCATGCAGTCTTTTGATGTGTCTGGATGCTTCATTGCCTCAACAGCATTCAGCTTGAACTCGTCCTCATTGACTCTTAAGGTCACCTCCCCTTTTTGGTTATCAATGAGGGTTCGTCCAGTTGCTAGGAAGGGTCTTCCTAGAATGAGAGTTGCACTTTTGTGCTCCTCCATCTCCAGCACTATAAAGTCAGTGGGAAAGGCAAATGGCCCAACCTTGACAATCATGTCCTCAATTATGCCTGATGGATATTTAATGGTGCCATCAGCAAGTTGAAGACATATCCGGGTTGGTTTGACCTCTTCAGCCAAGCCAAGCTTTCTGATAGTAGATGCAGGGATTAGATTGATACTTGCCCCAAGGTCGCATAGAGCTGTCTTGGTACAAGTACCCTCTAGTGTGCATGGTATCATAAAGCTTCCGGGATCCTTAAGCTTCTTTGGTAAGCTTGTTAGGATGATTGCATTGCACTCTTCAGTGAGAAAAACTTTTTTCTGTTTCTCTCCATTCCTTCTTATGAATTAAGATCTCTTTCATGAACTTAGCATAAGAGGGTATTTGCTCAAGTGCCTCTACAAACGGAATCTTTATTTCAAGAGTCCTGAGATAGTCTACAAAGCGGGCAAATTGTTTATCCTGTTCTGCTTGGCGGAGTTTCTGAGGATAAAGCATTTTGGCTTTATATTCTTCAACCTTAGTTGCTGCTGGCTTATTTCCTACAGAGGCAGGTTGAGAAGCCTTCTTGAGGGAATTATTATCAGCACTTGCAGGTGTCTGATCCCTCACTGGCATTTGAATGCCAGAACTGAACATGGATTGGGCGTTTAACGCCAGTTTTTCACCCTTTTCTGGCGTTTGAACGCCAAACTTATTCCTCTCTAGGCTCTTACTGTCCTCAGAGGGATTTTGGGTAGCAGGTTGCTCATCCTCTGTCAGCTGTTCTTTTCTTGGATTTCTGCTGCTTTGAGTTGAGGTATTTAATGTTTTTCCACTTCTTAATTGAACTGCTTAGCACTCCTCTGTTATCTGTTTTGATAACTGCTATTTTGTCTGATTCAATTGTGATTCCATATCCTTGTTAGCATTTTTGGTTTCTTGTAGCATCTCCTTAACTTCTGCTAACTGCCTTGTTATAGAAGATAGTTGCTGATTGAGTTCAGCAACTTGTTCCTGAGGACTAAAGTCAGTTGATACTGCCTTAGCTTCTTCTTTCATGGAGGACTCATTACTTATGTACAGATGCTGATTTCTAGCAACTATATCAATAAGCTCTTGAGCCTCTTCAATAGTCTTTCTCATGTGTATAAATCCACTAGCTGAGTGGTCTAGAGATATCTGAGCTTTTTCTGTAAGCCCATAGTAGAAGATGTCTAATTGCACCCACTCTTAAAATATTTCAGAGGGGCATTTCCTTAGCATCCCTCTGTACCTCTCCCAGGCATTATAAAGGGATTCATCATCCTCTTGTTTAAAGCCTTGGATGTCCAGCCTTAGCTGTGTCATCCTTTTTGGAGGGAAATACTGATTCAAGAATTTGTTTGATAACTGTTTCCATGTTCTTATGCTTGCTGTGGGTTGATTATTTAACCACCTCTTAGCTTGATCTTTTACAGCAAACAAAAATAGTAACAGCCTGTATACGTCTTGATCTTCCTCCATGTCACGCACTGTGTCAGCAATTTGCAAGAACTTCGCCAGAAACTCAGTAGGTTCTTCCTGTGGAAGACCGAAATACTGGCAATTTTGCTGCACCATGACAATGAGCTAAGGATTTAGCTCAAAACTGCTTGCTTTGATGGGAGGTATACAGATGCTACTCTCATATGCAGTAGTAGTGGGGTTAGCATATGACCCCAGAGTCCTTCTGGACTGTTCATTTCCACTTAGGTCCATGATGGAGAAAGGGAGATGATGCGGATTGCAAATATATATTTTTTTTAAAAACCGAAATTAAAATAAAATAAATGAAAAATTGACTATAATTTTGAAAATTAGAAGAAAAAGAAATAAAAGAAAATTGAAAACTAAATTAATTAATTAAAAATATTTGAAAAAAAATGTGGGTGAGGATTTTCGAAAAAATGAAGAAAGAAAAATTGGTTAGGAAGTTTTGAAAAAGATATGTCTTAAAATTAAAGATACTTGTCAGAAAATAAAATAAAATAAATAAAAAAAGAAAAGATATGAAAAAAATTTGATTTTAAGATTTGAGATTAGAAAAGACAAGATAAGCTAGGTAAGAGAAGATAAGGAATTTAAATTAAAATTTTTGAAATTTAAATTTTAAATTTGAAAATTAAATTTTGAAATTTAAAATTAGAAATTTGAAATTTGAAATTTTGAATTTTGAATTTTCGGAAAAGTCAACAATTTAAGATAAGGATTTGAAAAAGATTTAAATTTCGAAAAGATTTGATTTTTAAATTTGAAAATTAAATTTTGAATTTTAAATTTTGAAATTTGAATTTTGAAATTTGAATTTTGAATTTTGAATTTTGAAATTTGAATTTTGAATTTTGGAAGTTGAAATTTGAAATTTGAAATAAGATAAGATAAGTTTTTGAAAAAGATATGATTTTTTTTTTTGAAAAAGATTTGAATTTTGAAATTTTTAAAACTAAGATAAGATAAAATAGAAATTTTAAAATAAAAATCTAAAATTCTTATGTAAATTTCAAAAATTACTTAAAATAAAGAGAAAAGATATTTTTTTGAATTAATGAGGAAAGAGAAAACAATAAAATGACACCAAACTTTGAATTTTTAGATCAAAACAAAGAAAACAAATAAGAAAACTTTGAATGTCAAGATGAACACCAAGAACACTTTGAAGATCAAGATGAACACCAAGAACAAATTTTAAAAATTTTTAAGAAAATAGAAACACAAAGGACACCAAACTTAATGGCTACCATCTGTCCTCTCAGTGAAAATGGTCCAAATGCGCTGTCATCGCACGGCTAATCATCTGTCGGTTCTCACTCATGTTGGAGTAGGATCCATTGATCCTTTTTGCGTCTGTCACTATGCCCAGCAATTGTGAGTTTGAAGCTCGTCACAGTCATCCCATCCCAGATCCTACTCGGAATACCACAGACAAGGTTTAGACTTTCCGGATCTCAGGAATGGCCGCCAATAATCCTAGCCTATACCACGAAGACTCTGATCATGAACCAAGAGACTAAAAGATACACACTCAATCTAAGGTAGAACGGAAGTGGTTGTCAGGCACGCGTTCATAGGTTGAGAATGATGATGAGTGTCACGGATCATCACATTCATCATGGTTAAGTACAAGCGAGTATCTTAGAATAGAAACAAGCGTGATTGAATAGAAAACAAAAGTAATTGCATTAATTCATCGAGACACAGCAGAGCTCCTCACCCCCAACCATGGGGTTTAGAGACTCATGCCGTCAGAAATATAATATGAAACATGTAAAATGTCATAAGGTGCATAGTAAGTCTCTAAAAGTTATTTTTCTACTAAACTAGTAGCTAAGGTTACAGAAAATAAGTAACTAAGTGCAGATAGTGCAGAAATCCACTTCCGGGGCCCACTTGGTGTGTGCTTGGGCTGAGCATTGAGCTTTACACGTGTAGAGGCTTCTCTTGGAGTTAAACGCCAGGTTGTAGCCTGTTTCTGGCGTTTAACTCTGGTTTGCAACCTGTTTCTGGCGTTTAACGCCAGAATATGATAAAGACTTGGCATTAAACGCCAATTTGCTTCATCAAAACTTGGGCAAAGTATGGACTATTAAATATTGCTGGAAAGCCCTAGATGTCTACTTTCCAACGCAATTGAGAGCATGCCAATTGGTTCTCTGTAGCTCCAGAAAATTCATTTCGAGTGCAGGGAGGTCAGAATCCAACAGCATCTGCAGTCCTTTTTCGGCCTCTGAATCAGATTTTTGCTCAGGTCCCTCAATTTCAGCCAGAAAATACCTGAAATCACAGAAAAACATACAAACTCATAGTAAAGTCCAGAAATATGAATTTTGAATAAAAACTAATAAAAATATACTAAAAAATAATTAAAACATGCTGAAAACTACTTAAAAATAATGCCAAAAAGCGTATAAATTATCCGCTCATCACTTACGCGTGGATGTGTTTTGCGTTCCTCGCGCGAAGCCAGCACGCTACCATCACAACTCTGGAATTTGTACCACGCATCTGCATCAATACAATGACGCGTACGCGTCGGCCAGGCGCACGTGTGAGAGAGTAAAAATCGTGAGTGATGCGTGCATATCGGCCATGCGTGCGCGTCAGAATACGTTTTACCAAAAATTTTACTAAGTTTAAAATGCTGCAGGATCACATTTTCAGACCCCAAACTTCCGATGGGCATAACTTTTTTGTTTCAAATCATTTTCCACCTGTTCTTCGAACGGCACAAACATCTCGGAACCAATTTCATTTCTAAACAAGTTGATACAAATCGGGGATCTGGGGACCAAGTTATGCTCTGTCAAAGTAGGCCAAAATCACAACTTTCATAAAAACCAACAAAACCAAATTTTCAACACAAACCAATTTCAAACCTTTTTAAAACCAACCAAAACTTACCAAATCAACCTCAAGCCTCCTCAACTCATATTTTCAACATTCTCATTAAATTCACAACCCACCAATACACCATTTTGACCAATCTCAATCAAATAACTCAATTTCAAACAAAATACCAAATCATATATTTCATTCCACATCTTAAGTTCTAACAATACCAATTCTGTCAACCCCCAATACATATAAATCTATGTTATCATATACAACTCACGTGCATTATCAACAAAGACATCAATTCCTCCCTCAAAACTAATAACCACATAATCCATACAATCCCTTGTAACCAAATAACAATAATCACAATTCCCTTCAATCTCATATGACATCACAAAATACACAGATCACTTACCTTCCTTACCTCTTTCCGGCTCCAGCCCAAGATTCACGGCCTCCGGCCCAAATTCACAATTTAAATGCATATTCCACAAACTAATATTCATTATCCAATTTATCAATTTCTCAACACACCAAACATACAATTCACAGAATTCTCAACCCAATCATTAATTTACATTGCATATCAACTATACATTTTCGTACCAACCATTTACACAATCCAAACTTAATCCTAAGGGCATCTAGTCTAGGAATTCTCATCACACCACACGGTACTTAAATGAAACTTAAACCGTACCTCTTGTAGCCAAAATAATTGAGCTTCTTCTTGGATGTCTCCACCAACCCTTAGTCAAGCCTCACCAAAGCTCCACAAGCAAGACCAATGATAAACCCCTATTTTATGATTTATCTTGTGCTCAATTGAGTATTTTTATCGATTCTTCACCCACTTATTCATAAGAATTGTATGGTTTTACAATTCCTTCCTTATTCCATGATATATGTGAAAAAATGTTTTCTATGCCTTAAAAATATTAATTTTAATTATCCTTTATTACCATTCGATGCCGTGATCTGTGTGTTAAGTATTTTTAGGCTTCATAGGGCAGGAATGGCTTAGAGGACAAAAAGGAAACACGCAAAAATGGAAGGAACGCACAAAATAGAGTTTGCAGAAAATGCAAGCGACGCGCACGCATGGACGACGCGGACGCTTGCCTGGCGCAGAGCACAAATGACGCGTACGCATGACTGATGCGTACGCGTGGCAAGGAAAATCTCCAAATGACGCGCATGCGTGACCCACGCGCACGTGCAGAAAATTACAGAAGTCACCCCCAGCAATTTCTGGGCCCTTTTTTGGCCCAAATCCAAGCTTAGAAACACAGAGTAGAGGCTATAAAGTGGGGGAATCAATTCATTCATTAATCATTCACTCAATATACACAATTATTAGGTTTTAGATGTAGTTTTAGAGAGAGAGAGGCTCTCTCCTCTCTCTTAGGTTTTAGGATTAGGATTTTTTCGTTTTATCAATTCCAGGTTCAATGTTCCTTTAATTTAGTTTCTCTTCTATTTTTATTCATTCTATTACTTTAGTTGATTACTTGATGTTGCCAATTTGGTTTATGGATTCCTATGTTTGATTTTATTTTCTATTTAATACAATTCGAGGTATTTCAGATTCAAGATTGTTTCCTTCTATTCATGATATAAATAATTTAGATTTTTCCCCCTTTGCTTTGGTTAAGTAATTGGTGACACTTGAGTTATCAAACTCAGCGGTTTATTGAAAATTGGAACTTGCTGATTGATTTGGATCCCTCTAAAGCTAGTATTTCCATAGGAGTTGACTAGGACTTGAGGAATCAAATTGATTAGTCCACTTGACTTTCCTTTATTTAGTAAGGGTTAACTAAGTGGGAGCAATAACAATTCTCATCACACCTGATAAGGATAACTAGGATGGGATTTTCAGTTCTCATACCTTGCCAAGAGTTTTTCTAATTATTAATTTATTTTTCTTGTCATTTAAATTACTTGTTCCCTATTACAAAAAACCCAAAAATATACCTTTTCCCATAACCAATAATAAATCATACTTCCCTGCAATTCCTTGAGAGACGACCCGAGGTTTAAATACTTCGGTTATAAATTTTATTGGGTTTACTTAGGTGACAACCAAAACTTTTGTACGGAAAGATTCTTGTTAGTTTAGAAATTATACTTACAATGCGATTATTTTAATAAAAATTCTTTACTAGCAAAAGTCCTCTCATAAAAAAATGGCGCCGTTGCCGAGGAGTTGCACGCGTCCTAACGTCAGCCAGACGCACCCGTGAGAGAGTAAAAATCGTGAGTGATGCGTGCGTATCGGCCATGCGTGCGCGTCGGAGTACGTTTTACCAAAAATTTTACTAAGTTTAAAATGCTGCAGGATCACATTTTCATACCCCAAACTTCCGATGGGCATAACTTTTTCGTTTCAAATCATTTTCCACCTGTTCTTCGAACGGCACAAACATCTCGGAAGCAATTTCATTTCTAAACAAGTTGATACAAATTGGGGATCTGGGGACCAAGTTATGCTCTGTCAAAGTAGGCCAAAATCACAACTTTCATAAAAACCAACAAAACCAAATTTTCAACACAAACCAATTTCAAACCTTTTTAAAACCAACCAAAACTTACCAAATCAACCTCAAACCTCCTCAACTCATATTTTCAACATTCTCATTAAATTCACAACCCACCAATACACCATTTTGACCAATCTCAATCAAATAACTCAATTTCAAACAAAAATACCATATCATATATTTCATTCCACATCTTAAGTTTTAACAATACCAATTCTGTCAACCCCCAATACATATAAATCTATGTTATTATATACAACTCACGTGCATTATCAACAAAGACATCAATTTCTCCCTCAAAACCAATAACCACATAATCCATACAATCCCTTGTAACCAAATAACAATAATCACAATTCCCTACAATATCATATGACATCACACAATACACAGATCACTTACCTTCCTTACCTCTTTCCGGCCTCCAGCCCAAGATTCACGGCCTCTGGCCCAAATTCACAATTTAAATGCATATTCCACAAACTAATATTCATTATCCAATTTATCAATTTCTCAACACACCAAACATACAATTCACACAATTCTCAACACAATCATTAATTTACATTGCATATCAACTATACATTTTAGTACCAACCATTTACACAATCCAAACTTAATCCTAAGGGCATCTAGCCTAGGAATTCTCATCACACCACACGGTACTTAAATGAAACTTAAACCGTACCTCTTGTAGCCAAAATAATTGAGCTTCTTCTTGGATGTCTCCACCAACCCTTAGTCAAGCCTCACCAAAGTTCCATAAGCAATACCAATGATAAACCCCTATTTTTTTATTTATCTTGTGCTCAATTGAGTGTTTTTATCAATTCTTCACCCACTTATTCATAAGAATTGTATGGTGTTACAATTCCTTCCTTATTCCATGATATATGTGAAAACATGTTTCCTATGCCTTAAAAATATTAATTTTAATTATCCTTTATTACCATTCGATGCCGTGATCTATGTGTTAAGTATTGTTAGGCTTCATAGGGCAGGAATAGCTTAGAGGATAGAAAGGAAACATGCAAAAATGGAAGGAACGCACAAAATGGAGTTTTGAAGAAAACGCAAGCGACGCGCACGCATGGACGACACGGACGCGTGCCTAGTGCAAAACGCAAGTGACACGCACGCATGGACGACACAGACGCGTGCCTGGCGCAGAGTACAAACGACGCGTACGCGTGACTGACGTGTACACATGGCAAAGAAAATCTCCAAATGACGCACACGCGTGACCCACGTGCACGTGTGACAGACGCCACGTGCAGAAAATTGCAGAAGTCGCCCCCAGCAATTTCTGGGCCCTTTTTTGGCCCAAATCCAAACCTAGAAACACAGAGTAGAGGGTATAAAGTGGGAGAATCAATTCATTCATTCATCATTCATTCAATATACACAATTATTAGGTTTTAGATGTAGTTTTAGAGAGAGAGAGGCTCTATCCTCTCTCTTAGGTTTTAGGATTAGGATTTCTTCGTTTTATCAATTCCAGGTTCAATGTTCCTTTAATTTAGTTTCTCTTCTATTTTTATTCATTCTATTACTTTAGTTGATTACTTGATGTTGCCAATTTGGTTTATGGATTCCTATGTTTAATTTTATTTTCTATTTAATACAATTCGAGGTATTTCAGATTTAAGATTGTTTCCTTCTATTCATGATATAAATAATTTAGATTTTTCCCCCTTTGCTTTGGTTGAGTAATTGGTGACACTTGAGTTATCAAACTCAGCGGTTGATTGAAAATTGGAACTTGCTGATTGATTTGGATCCCTCTAAAGCTTGTCTTTCCATAAGAGTTGACTAGGACTTGAGGAATCAAATTGATTAGTCCACTTGACTTTCCTTTATTTAGTAAGGGTTAACTAAGTAGGAGCAATAATAATTCTCATCACACCTGATAAGGATAACTAGGATGGGATTTCCAGTTCTCATACCTTGCCAAGAGTTTTTCTAATTATTAATTTATTTTTCTTGTCATTTAAATTACTTGTTCCCTATTTCAAAAAACCCAAAAATATACCTTTTCCCATAACCAATAATAAATCATACTTCCCTGCAATTCCTTGAGAGACGACCCGAGGTTTAAATACTTCGGTTATAAATTTTATTGGGTTTACTTAGGTGACAACTAAAACTTTTGTACGAAAGGATTCTTGTTGATTTAGAAACTATACTTACAACGCGATTATTTTAATAAAAATTCTTTACTAGCAAAAGTCCTCTCGTCAAAAAATGGCGCCGTTGCCGGGGAGTTGCAATTGTGTGCCTTATTATTGGTTATTGTAAATATTTTATTTTGCTTGTTTATTTGTTTTTATTTTTGTTTTTAATTTTTATTAGCTACTATGAGTTCTCACCCCCGTCGCTTTGAGTTTGGTTCTAATGTTGTTGAAAGGAATGGAACCTATAACAGGAACATGCGTCAAGGTCGAAACAATCACAGATGGAAGGAGCCACGAGGATCTGATCAACCCTTTTGGCAACAACACTTTCCAAAGTACCAGGGACAACGACAATTCTACGATGCATACCCAGACAATAATTATGGTGGACCCTCTCGTGACAAACTACCTCCACCAAATTACTTTGGTCAAGAGTCATTCCGAGGTGCATAACAAGATGATAGATATGGTGGACCCCTTGTAGTTACCAACAAGCCCCATCATATGCCTATAAACCACCTCCTTAACATAGCTTTGAACCACCATACTCACAAGCTAACCACAACCGTTCACCTCCATATGACCCTAACCCTTATCCACCCCAATCCTAATCCAATTACTTCCAAAAACCACCACTCCCATATGCACCATATCCATGTCCATCAAACCAAGAATCATAGGATCGTCTCAAGGACACAGTGAACCAATTTCATGCAACCCTTCATCAATTGGAGCAAGCAATAAATCGATTAGAGGAAGTTGTACTGGAACAAGTAGAGGAAGCTGCAATTATCGAAGAAGAAGATTTGGTTGAAGACTTAGGAGACGCTGAACCTCCATATGAATCAAGAATTGTGGAGAATTCTGCCCAGAAATTTGCAATTGATGATAAGGAGGATAGTGCACAACCCCCAAGGCATGTATCTTATGAAGAACTGAACGGAACGAATCAAGAAGCAAGTTTCCTTGGTAATGATGATTATGAATCAAGCTCTCCTAGTGATGAACTTGCAACCGTAATTGAATTCTTTGAGACTGAAGAATCTGCTCCAAGTGAATATGAAGATGATGTAGAGGTAGATTTTTCTCAACCTCCAACTTATGACTTGAGTGATGAGGAAGAAATTGAAGACTTTGATCAAGACGAGGTTACAATTGAAGAGGTTTGTCAGGAAATGGAAGAATTCACAGAGGAGTACAAGGAAGTGGAGCTTAAAGAACCACTGGAAACAACTCTCCCACGACCATTACCACCTAATACAACCTTCAAGTGGGTAAAATCCTTAGCCTTCATCTTTACTTTCCCACTTGAATATGGCCTGCTTGAAATAGATGGCCATCTTAGAGCTCTTTGCAGCATTAAGAGTAAGAGGGAGATGGTTAGCAATAGAAGTTGGCAGGTAAGGTTCAATAAGGTTCCACGCTCCAAACAGAAGTGCAAGGATTGGTATAGAGCTCAATTGAATGGATTTCGGAAGAAGTTCAGATATCTTAGTGGAAATTCAGGTTTGTACCGCCCGGTTGGAATAATGAAGATAGAAGTGAAGACGGGTACAAAAGCAAGGTTTGGGATCCTGGAATTTATCCTGACAATCAATACTCTTGGAGCCTCAAAACCTGCTTTAACTTGCTCAAAGGCTTTACGTGCCTAGTATGGGACCTCGGAGGCTATTGGAATCGCAAACGTTGGTGGAGATTTTTGGATGAGTTCAAGCACAAGCCACCATAACAAGGAGCTCAACAAATGTCCAACTTAAGGACTTTAACAAAAAGTACTAGGTGGGAGACAACCCACCACGGTATGATCATTCCTTTTTTAACTTTAATTTTATTTCATTTTGTTTGTTTTTAGTTTTATTTTATATTATTTTATTTTCCCTAGTATCATTCATAACATCCACATCCGCATCTGCATTTTTGCATTCTGCATTTTCTATAAAAAAAAATCACACCACGCGTGCGCATCGGCCACGCGTGGGCGTTGGTGCGCAGAAATCGTGACGGTTCCATTCCTTGGTAACGGCGCTAAAAACTTTATACGCACGTTCATAATCTTAATTCTTTGTCACAACTTCGCACAACTGACCAGCAAGTGCACTAGGTCGTCCAAGTAATAAACCTTACGTGAGTAAGGGTCGATCCCACGGAGATTGTCGACTTGAAGCAAGCTATGGTCACCTTGTAAATCTCAGTCAGGCGGATTCAAATGTATTAAGAGATTATAGTGTACTAAAAGATAATTAAAATAGGATAGAGATACTTATGTAATTCATTGGTGAGAGTTTCAGATAAGCGTATAGAGATTCTTTCGTTCCTCTGAACCTCTGCTTTCTTGCTGTCTTTATCCAACCATTCCTACTCCTTTCCATGGCAAGCTTTATGTAGGGCATCACCGTTGTCAATGGCTACATCCCATCCTCTCTATGAAAATGGTCCAATGCGCTGTCACTACATGGCTAATCATATGTCGGTTCTCGATCATACTGGAATAGGATTTACTATCCTTTTGCGTCTGTTACTACGCCCAGCACTCGTGAGTTTGAAGCTCGTCACAGCCATCCCTTCCCAGATCCTACTCGGAATACCACAGACAAGGTTTAGACTTTTCGGATCTCAAGAATGGCCATCCATGGGTTCTAACTTATACCACAAAGATTCTAATATCTCGGACTCGGTCCTCTGTATTAGATATCTAAGAGATACTCATTCTAGCTTGTTTGCATGTAGAACGGAAGTGTTTGTCAGGCACGCGTTCGTAAGTGAGAATGATGATGAGCGTCACATAATCATCACATTCATCATGTTCTTGGGTGCGAATGAATATCTTAGAAGCGGAATAAGCTTGAGTTGAATAGAAAAATAGTAGTACTTTGTATTAATTCATGAGGAACAGCAGAGCTCCACACCTTAATCTATGGAGTGTAGAAACTCTACCGTTTGAAAATACATAAGTGATAATGGTTCAAGCATGGCCGAATGGCCAGCCCCCATGAAAGTCTAAGATAGCATAAAACTAATCAAAGATCCGATCCAAAGATGTAAAAAGTCCTATTTATACTAAACTAGTTACTAGGGTTTACAGAAATGAGTAAATGATGCAGAAATCCACTTCCGGGGCCCACTTGGTGTGTGCCTGGGCTGAGCATTGAGCTTTACACGTGCAAAGGCTTCTCTTGGAGTTGAACGCCAGTTTGTAACCTTGTTTCATTCATGAAACTTAAAGTGGCCTTAGATAGATCAGAGACTATATTTGCTAAGTTAGATGGATTCTGCTCAGAGTTCTCTGTCTGTTGCTGAGTGGATGATGGAAAAGGCTTGCTATTGCTAAACCTGTTTCTTCCACCATTATTAAAGCTTTGTTGAGGCTTTTGTTGATCCTTCCATGAGAAATTTGGATGATTTCTCCATGAGGGATTATAGGTGTTTCCATAGGGTTCACCCATGTAATTCACCTCTGCTATTGCAAGGTTCTCAGGATCATAAGCTTCTTCTTCAGAAGATGCCTCTTTAGTACTGTTGGATGATTCCTTCAATCCATTCAGACTCTGAGAGATCATATTGACTTGCTGAGTCAATATTTTATTCTGAGCCAATATGGCATTCAGAGTATCAATTTCAAGAACTCCCTTCCTTTGAGGCGTCCCATTACTTACAGGATTCATCTCAGAAGTGTACATGAACTGGTTATTCACAACTATGTCAATGAGTTCTTGAGCTTCTGCAGGCGTTTTCTTTAGGTGAATGGATCCACCTGCAGAATGTTCCAATGACATCTTAGATAGTTCAGACAGACTATCATAGAAGATATCCAGGATGGTCCATTCTGAAAGCATGTCAGAAGGACCCCTTTTGGTCAGTTCCTTGTATCTCTCCCAAGCTTCATAGAGGGATTCACCTTCCTTCTGTCTGAAGGTTTGGACATCCACTCTAAGCTTACTAAGCTTTTGAGGAGGAAAGAACTTGGCTAAGAAAGCCTTGACCAGCTTATCCCAAGAGTTCAGGCTATCTTTAGGTTGAGAGTCCAACCATACTCTAGCTCTATCTCTTACAGCAAACGGAAAAAGCATAAGCCTGTAGACCTCGGGATCAACCCCATTGGTCTTAATAGTATCACAGATCTACAAGAATTCAGTTAAGAACTGAAAAGGATCTTCTGATGGAAGTCCATGGAACTTGCAGTTTTGTTGCATCAGAGAAACTAATTGAGGTTTAAGCTCAAAGTTGTTTGCTCCAATGGCAGGAATTGAGATGCTTCTTCCATGTAAATTGTAATTAGGTGCAGTAAAGTCACCAAGCATCTTCCTTGCATTATTATTATTTTCGGCCATGTTGTCTTCTTTTTCGAAAATTTCTGTCAGATTTTCTCGAGAGAGTTGTGCTTTAGCTTCCCTTAGCTTCCTCTTCAGAGTCCTTTCAAGTTCAGGGTCAGCTTCAACAAGAATGTTCTTATCCTTGTTCCTGCTCATATGAAAAAGAAGAGAACACAAAAGAAAATATGGAATCCTCTATGTCACAGTATAGAGATTCCTTATGCAAGTATAAGAAGAGAAGAATATAAGAAGGAGAAGAGGAAAATTCGAACACAGAGAGGGAGATGGGGTTCAAATTTTGGGTGGAAGAGAAGTGTTAGTAGATGAATAAATAAATAGAAGGACATGAGGAAGAAAATAATTCGAAAATTAAACAAAATAAAATAAAAATATTTTAAAATTAAAATTAAAATTCAAAAATTAAAATTGGAATCAAATTAAATTGAAATTAAAACAATTAGTTAATTAAAAAAGAAATTTGAAAAAGAGGGAAGGGATTTTCAAAAATTAAAGAGAGAATTAGTTAGATAGTTTTGAAAAAGATATGATTGAAACAAAAAGATAGGATTAATTGAAAAAGATTTGAAAATTAATTTTGAAAAGATAAGAAGTTAGAAAAGATTTTCAAATCACATGTTAAAAAGATATGATTGAAAGAGATTTGTTTGAAAAATATATGATTGAAAAGATATGATTGACAATTTAATTTGAAAAATATTTGAAAAGGAAATTCAAAAATATTTGATTTTTGAAATCAAAGTTGATTACTTGACTAACAAGAAACTAAAAAGATAAGATTTTAAAATTTAAAGATTGAATCTTTCTTACTAGGCAAGTAACAAACTTAAAAAAAAAAATTTGAATCAATCACATTAATGGTTAGTAAAGATTTTGAAATTATGAACAAGATAAGAAAAAGATTTTTGAAAATCAATCATAAAAGTTTTTGAAAATATAAAAGAAAAAGTGAAGAAGATTTGATTTTTGAAAAAGATTTGAAAAAGATAAGATTTTTAAATTGAAAATTTGATTTGACTCATAAGAAACAACTAGATTTTAAAAAATTTTTGACTAAATCAAATCAAATTTTCGAAAATTATGAGTGAAATAAGAGAAAGATATTTTTTTATATTTTTGAATTTTTAATGAAGAAAGAGAAAAACAACCAAAAAAACTCAAAACATGAAAATTATGAATCAAAACATATGATGCATGCAAGAACACTTTGAATGTCAAGATGAAAACCAAGAACACTTTGAATGTCAAGATGAACACCAAGAACTTATTTTTAAAAATTTTTAAGAAAAGAAAAATATGCAAGACACCAAACTTAGAAATTTTTAATTTTGAGACACTAACAAATTGAAAATGCATAGGAAAAACTAGAAAAGACACAAAACAAGAAAATATGAAGATCAAACAAGAAGACTGGCCAAGAACAACTTGAAGATCATGAAGAATGCAATGCATGGATTTTCAAAAATAATTTTTAGAAAATTAAAAAGATGCAATTGACATCAAACTTAAAACTTGACTCTAGACTCAAACAAGAAACACAAAATATTTTTGGTTTTATGATTTTGTAAATTTTTTTTTGTATTTTTCGAAAATTAATTGGGAAAAACGAAAAAGAAAAATTTTTTTTTTCGAAAATAAGAAATAAAAAAAATTTAAAATTAAAATAAAATTACCTAATCTGAGCAACAAGATGAACCGTCAGTTGTCCAAACTCGAACAATCCCCGGCAACGGCGCCAAAAACTTGGTGCGTAGAAATCGTGACGGTTCCATTCCTTGGTAACAGCGCTGAAAACTTTATACGCACGTTCATAATCTTAATTCTTTGTCACAACTTCGCACTGCTGACCAGCAAGTGCACTGAGTCGTCCAAGTAATAAACCTTACGTGAGTAAGGGTCGATCCCATGGAGATTGTCGGCTTGAAGCAAGCTATGGTCACCTTGTAAATCTCAGTCAGGTGGATTCAAATGTATTAAGAGATTATAGTATACTAAAAGATAATTAAAATAGGATAGAGATAATTATGTAATTCATTGGTGAGAGTTTCAGATAAGCGTGTAGAGATGCTTTCGTTCCTCTGAACCTCTGCTTTCCTACTGTCTTCATCCAACCA
Source organism: Arachis hypogaea (assembly GCF_003086295.3). NCBI lineage: Eukaryota > Viridiplantae > Streptophyta > Magnoliopsida > Fabales > Fabaceae > Arachis > Arachis hypogaea. The sequence goes on along the minus strand of NC_092050.1, from coordinate 102,181,845 downwards.
TTCCTACTCCTTTCCATGGCAAGCTTTATGTAGGGCATCACCGTTGTCAATGGCTACATTCCATCCTCTCTGTGAAAATGGTCCAATGCGCTGTCACTGCATGGCTAATCATCTGTCGGTTCTCGATCATACTGGAATAGGATTTACTATCTTTTTGCGTCTGTCACTACGCCCAGCACTCGCGAGTTTGAAGCTCGTCACAGCCATCCCTTCCCAGATCCTACTCGGAATACCACAGACAAGGTTTAGACTTTCTGGATCTCAAGAATGGCCATCCATGGGTTCTAACTTATACCACGAAGATTCTAATATCTCGGACTCGGTCCTCTGTATTAGATATCTAAGAGATACTCATTCTAGCTTGTTTGCATGTAGAACAGAAGTGTTTGTCAGGCACGCGTTTGTAAGTGAGAATGATGATGAGCATCACATAATCATCACATTCATCATGTTCTTGGGTGCGAATGAATATCTTAGAAGCAGAATAAGCTTGAATTGAATAGAAAAATAGTAGTACTTCGCATTAATTCATGAGGAACAACAGAGCTCCACACCTTAATCTATGGAGTGTAGAAACTCTACCATTTGAAAATACATAAGTGATAATGGTTCAGGCATGGCCGAATGGCCAGCCCCCATGAAAGTCTAAGATAGCATAAAACTGATCAAAGATCCGATCCAAAGATGTAAAAAGTCCTATTTATACTAAACTAGTTACTAGGGTTTACAGAAATGAGTAAATGATGCAGAAATCCACTTCTGGGGACCACTTGGTGTGTGCTTGGGCTGAGCATTGAGCTTTACACGTGTAGAGCCTTCTCTTGGAGTTGAACGCCAGTTTGTAACCTATTTCTGGTGTTTAACTCTACTTTGCAACCTGTTTCTGGCGTTTGACTCCAGAATGCAGCATAACGCCAGTTTACATTATCTAAACTCGGGCAAAGTATGAACTATTATATATTGCTGGAAAGCCCTGGATGTCTACTTTTCAACGCAATTGAGAGCACGCCATTTGGAGTTCTGTAGCTCCAGAAATTCCACTTTGAGTGCAGGGAGGTCAGAATCCAATAGCATCTGCAGTCCTTCTTCAACCTCTGAATCTGATTTTTGCTCAAGTCCCTCAATTTCAGCCAGAAAATACCTAAAATCATAGAAAAACACACAAACTCATAGTAAAGTTCAGAAATGTGAATTTTAATTAAAAACTAATAAAAATATACTAAAAACTAACTAAATTATACTGAAAACTATGTAAAAACAATGCCAAAAAGCGTATAAATTTTCCTCTCATCAGGCGTCGATTCCAAATCGGCGTATCAATCCAATGCCCAGAAAGTTGAGCTGGAATCGTACAGCTGGTATGCATTAGGCATAATTTGGGCCACGCATACGCGTCAACGACGCGTACGCGTCATTTTCACTTACACACACCACGCATGGGCGTGGGTGACGCGTACGCGTCGCGTGAAAATCTTTGCCCCCTTAATTTAAACAGATAGTTGCGCCAAAACGACGGTGAATTTGTGCGTTTAGCACAATCCTAGTCGACGCGTATGCATGCCTCACGCGTACGCGTCATTTTCATTATCCCCCATTCACGTGTTCGCGTCAATGACGCTTCCGCGTCGTTGCAATTCTGCCTCATCCACGCTTTCACTTGATCCACGCGTCCGTGTCAATTTGAATCTGCTTAACCCTCTGACGGGGAAACCCTACCCCCCTCGCGTCATTTCTTCCTCCCCCTCCCTCACAGTCTTCTCCTCTCCCCTCCTGCAACCACCCAACCACCACCGCCGACCCAGCTGCCACGCCCCATCCTCGACAACACCTCGTCGAACCTCCCTCACCCCCCTCTTTCCCCCCTTCTCTTCCTTTTCTTCCCCCTACCCCCTCCTCACTTCTACCCTGTCGCCAACCCAACCCCACCGCCGCACCATAACACCGGCCACCACCATCCCAATGCCACACTCCTCTCCTCGCCCCTCCCCTTCTTCTCTTCCTCGCCATATCCCTCTTTCACCCACTGCCTCCACCCGGACCACCGTCAGAACCGCCGCCACCCCAGCGCCACCGTGCCGCATCCCAATGCCGCCGTGCCACCCACTAGCGCCACCACACTGCCACCCTCTCTCTTCGTTCAATTACTTTCACTACGCACACCAGGTTCCACTGCACTCCAATTCCTTTCCCGTTCCAATTAGTTAGTTTGCATATTTTTCAATTTTGTTCAAATTAGAATAGTTAGAGATGCATGTTCGTAGTGGATTTTAGGTGGTTAGGTAGCTAGGATGTGGTTAGTAGATTTAAGCCTGATAATCGCGCCGTTCTTGCTGCTTGCTTTATCTGTTTCGCAATTTTGAAATTGTTGTGTTGTTGATGCTGCTCATATGCTGTTCATTACTGTTTAATGCTGACTTGATATTATTCCATTTAAATTGCAATTCTTGCTACAGATTGAATTCATTTTTTTCTAAATTCATGTGACTTGCTATTTGCTACTCTTTTATGCACTAATTTAACGTCATATGAACTGAATTTCTGCAGCTGTTTATTACCCGGGAACATTCAATTTTTAGCCAGAATGCTGCCCGATTTTTCTGCAAATTGTTTCACTCAACTCCCATTTATATATTGGCTTTGGTACTTTTGAACTCTGCACTAATTGGTTTCAACCAAGCCAATTTATGGATGAATTGGCTAGCATTCATACTCATTCTGGTTCCATTCTTAGTCAAATCGCATTATTGATGATTTTATTCATTTTGCACTTCTTCTCTTTATATTCTCTACTTAAATGTGATTGCTGGTTCTTTAAGTTTGTGCATTTTTGTTAACTAGGAACTACAATACCATGCCACTAACTTTAACTTCACCTTTTAACTCTTAACTGCATTAACTTTCTAACTTCTCTCTTAGTTTTCAACTAACTACTTTCACCCATTTCAAAGCATGATTATTGTTGTTCCTGATAAACAAGCATTCCGCATATCATAGATATTGGACTGTGATTTTTATTTCAATTCTTTGACTTTTAGCTTGCATACAGTCTAAAATTCTACATCTATCTAACTCACTTCATGCTTATATTGCTATTTCTTCCTCTTTTGCCCATCTATGCTTACATTGCTCAAATACTATTTGCTTACCTATTTTCCTGCTTTAGTTTAATAAATTGTATCCTGGAACCTCTGCTTTTCAGGATGTCTGACCCAAAAGGCAAAGGAAAAGCCAAAATAGGCACAGGCAAAAGAAAAAGAGGAGAATCCTCTATGGCTATCCTGGATATACTGCATGATGATTCCTGGCGGGAGAAGAATTTTTCTCTGCAGGAAAAAGCTGATCAGTTAGTGCCTGCAACCGACCCAGTCAAATTTGCAAACTGATACTGTGAATTGAAGTATCCAGTCATTGCAACTTCAAGGAACCTATATCTAGAAAAGACCCTCCGAATTCCAGCCAAATTACTACAGTACACCACAGACCAAATCAAACAGAGAGGCTGGTTCTTTCTGGAGAGGAACTTGACTGAGGTAAATGTATCCTGGGTCAGGGAATTTTACTGCAACTATTTTAAAACGACCTTGGATGCAGTGCAACTCAGAGGCAAACAGATTCTAGTCACTGAGGAGGTGATTGAAGACATCCTCCATTTCTTGCCTAAATTCGATCAGCCAGATGGTTATCAGCAGGCTGAAGAAGATATAAGATTTATGAGATTTGATTTGGAAGCAGTGAAGCGCACTATAGCTCTTGATCCTGCTGTCCCATGGGTTATGAGCAAATCAACAGTGCACCCCAAAGGCATCAAAATCATCTACCTGAACGATGAGGCTCGGCTATGGCAACAAATCCTAAGCAATTATGTGATGCCGAGCACTCACGAGACTGAGGTGCCAGCAGCCATGATTACTCTTATCTGGTGCGTGATGAAAGGCAAGGACCTGTACCTTCCCCGATTTATCCGGTACTATATGGCCAAGGTTCATGTTCGAGGCACTTTGCCCTTCCCCTATTTGATTACTCAGCTGGGCCGCCGAGCTGAGGTACCTTGGGAGCTTGCGGATGAGAAGCCACCAGCCGTCGATTGCAAGAAGATCATCCCACATGACAGAAAGTTCATGGCTCTGGGCTACAGACCGCCCTTTCTCACTGCCTCCACTGATGCAGCCACATCCTCTGATGCTCCTTGGTGCACGAATTGTAAATCACAATTTTCACAACTCGTACCACTAACCAGCAAGTGCACTAGGTCGTCCAAGTAATACCTTACGTGAGTAAGGGTCGATCCCACGGAGATTGTTGGCTTGAAGCAAGCTATGGTTATTTTGTAATTCTTAGTCAGGAAATTAATAATAAAAATGGTTGGGTTTATGAGAAGTAATTAACATAAAATAAATATTACTTGTTATGCAGTAATGGAGAACAGATTGAGGTTTTGGAGATGCTCTGTCTTTTGAATCTCTGCTTTCCTACTGTCTTCTTCTTCACGCACGCAGGTCTCCTTCCATGGCAAGCTGTATGTTGGGGGATCACCGTTGTCAATGGCTACCATCCATCCTCTCAGTGAAAATGGTCCAAATGTACTGTCACTGCACGACTAATCATCTGTCGGTTCTCACTCATGTTGGAATAGAATCCGTTGATTCTTTTGTGTCTGTCACTACGCCCAACTCTCGTGAGTTTGAAGCTCATCACAGTCATCCCTTCCCAGATCCTACTCAAAATACCACAGACAAGGTTTAGACTTTCTAGATCTCAAGAATGGCTGCCAATAATTCTAGCCTATACCACGAAGACTCTGATCATGAACCAGGAAGCTAAGAGATACACACTCAAGCTAGTGCAGATAGAATGGAGGTGGTTGTCAGGCACACGTTCATAGGTGAGAATGATGATGAGTGTCACGGATCATCACATTCATCAGGGTGAAATGCAAGTGAATATCTTAGAATAGAAACAAGCGTGATTGAATGAAAAACAGTAGTAATTGCATTAATTCATCGAAACACAGCAGAGCTCCTCACCCCCAATCATGGAGTTTAGAGACTCATGCCGTTAGAAATACAATGTGAAGTGTAAAAAATTTCATGAGGTACATAGTAAGTCTCTAAAAGTTATTTTTATACTAAACTAGTAGCTAGGGATACAGAAAATAAGTAACTAAGTGCAAATAGTGCAGAAATCCACTTTTGGGGCCCACTTGGTGTGTGCTTGGGCTGAGCAATGAGCTTTACACGTGTAGAGGCTTCTCTTGGAGTTAAACACCAGGTTGCAACCTGTTTGTGGCGTTTAACTTCAGAATAGGGCAGGAAGTTGGTGTTTGAACGCCAGTTTGCGTCATCAAAACTTGGGCAAAGTATGGACTACTATATATTTCTCGAAAGCCCTGGATGTCTACTTTCCAACAAAATTGAGAGAGCGCCAATTGGGTTTCTGTAGCTCCAGAAAATCTATTTCGAGTGCAGGGAGGTCAGAATCCAACAGCATCTGCAGTCCTTTTTCAGCCTCTGAATCAGATTTTTGCTCAGGTCCCTCAATTTCAGCCAGAAAATACCTGAAATCACAGAAAAATACACAAACTCATAGTAAAGTCCAGAAATGTGAATTTTGCATAAAAACTAATAAAAACATATTAAAAACTAACTAAATCATACTAAAAACTACCTAAAAACAATGCCAAAAAGCGTATAAATTATCCGCTCATCACAACACCAAACTTAAATTGTTGCTTGTCCCCAAGCAACTGAAAATCAAATAGGATAAAAAGTAGAAAATATACTATAAATTCCAAAATATCAATGAAACTTAGCTCCAATTAGATGAGCGGGACTAGTAGCTTTTTGCCTCTGAACAGTTTTGGCATCTCACTTTATCCTTTGAAGTTCAGAATGGTTGGCATCTATAGGAATTCAGAATCCAGATAGTGTTATTGATTTTTCTAGTTCAGTATGTTGATTCCTTGAACACAGCTACTTTATGAGTCTTGGCCATGGCCCTAAGCACTTTGTTTTCCAGTATTACCACCGGATACATAAAGGCCACAGACACAAAACTGGGTGAACCTTTTTAGATTGTGACTCAGCTTTGCTAGAGTCCCCAATTAGAGGTGTCCAGGGTTCTTAAGCACACTCTTTTTGCTTTGGATCATGACTTTAACCGCTCAGTCTCAAGCTTTTCACTTGACACTTTCACGCCACAAGCGAGCATATGGTTAGGGACAGCTTGGTTTAGCCACTTAGACCGGGATTTTATTCCTTTGGTCCCTCCTATCCATTAATGCTCAAAGCCTTGGATCCTTTTTATTACCCTTGCCTTTTGGTTTAAAGGGTTACTGGCTTTTTGCTCTTGCCTTTTGGTTTAAAGAGCTATTGGCTTTTTCTGCTTGCTTTTTCTTTTTTCTTTCTTTTATTTTTTTATTTTTTTTGCAAGCTTTGTTCTTCACTGCTTTTTCTTGCTTCAAGAATCAATTTTATGATTTCTCAGATTATCAATAACATTTCTCCTTTTTCGTTATTCTTTCAAGAGCCAACAATTTTAACATTCATAAACAACAAATTCAGAAGACATATGCACTGTTCAAGCAGTCATTCAAAAAGAAGAAAGTATTGTCACCACATCAAAATAATTAAACTAATCTCAAGGATGAATTCGAAATTCATCTACTTCCTGTTCTTTTATAATTAAAGCATTTTTCATTTAAGAAAGGTGATGGATTCATAGGACATTCATAGCTTTAAGACATAGACACTTGAACACTAATGATCATGTAATAAAGACACAAACATGAATAAACATAGAGCATAGTAAATGAAAAACAGAAAAATAAAGAACAAGGAAATTAAAGAACGGGTCCACCTTAGTGATGGCGGCTAGTTCTTCCTCTTGAAGATCTTATGGAGTGCTTTAGCTCCTCAGTGTCTCTTCCTTGCTTTTGTTGCTCCTCCCTCATAGCTCTTTGATCTTCTCTAATTTCATGGAGGAGGATAGAATGCTCTTGGTGCTCCATCCTTAGTTGTCCCATGTTGGAACTCAATTCTCCTAGGGAGGTGTTAATTTGCTCCCAATAGTTTTGTGGAGGAAAGTGCATCCCTTGAGGCATCTCAGGGATTTCATGATGAGGAATTTCCTCATGCTCTTCTTGAGGTCCATGAGTGGGCTCTCTTGTTTGCTCCATCCTTTTCTTAGTGATGGGCTTGTGAGATGAATCTCTCCATCTCCCATGACTCGGATGTAGAAGCAATTGTCTTCCCTTTCCTCTTTCTAGAGGTTTCTCTGGCCTTTGGTGTCATTAATGGTTATGGAAAAACAAAAAGCAATGCTTTTACCACACCAAACTTAAAAGGTTTGCTCGTCCTCGAGAAAAAGAAGAAAGAAAGTAGTAGAAGAAGAAGAAAATAGAGGAGATGGAGGGAGATATATGGTCCGGCCAAGGGGTAGAAGTAGTGGTTGTAATGTGTGAAAATGAAGGAGTGGTGAGAGGTTTATATAGGGGTAGGAGGAGGTGATTGGTGAAGGGTATTTGGGAAAGAGTGTTATGAAAAGGTGGGAGAGAGAGAGAGAGAGAGAGAGAGAGAGGTGGGGTAGGTGGGGATCCTGTGGGGTCCACAGATCCTGAGGGGTCAAAGACTTATCATCCCTACTCCATTTAGGCGTGCAAAATGCCCATATAGTGCAATCCTGGCGTTAAACACCAGGTTGCTGCTTGTTTCGACGTTTAACGCCAGCTTTTCTCCCTTTATTGGTGTTTAACGCCAAGTTGGTGCTTGTTTCTGGCGTTAAACACCAGACTGTAGCTTGTTTCTGGTGTTTAACGCCAGCTTGATGCTTCTTTCTGCCGTTAAACGCCAGTCTGATGCTTCCTACTGGCGTTTAAACACCAGTAAGCTCTTCCTCCAGGGTGAGCTATTTTCAATGCTGTTTTTGATTTTGCTTTAATTTTTGTGACTCCACATGATCATCATCCTAAAGAAAATATAAAATAAAAATGGAAAACAGAAAATTAACATAGATAAGTAAAAATTGGGTTGCCTCCCAATAAGCGCTTCTTTATTGTCTTTAGCTGGACCTTACTGAGCTTTTAATCTAGTCTCAGCTTTGAGCATTCTTGCTCAACATTGCCTTCAAGATAATGCTTGACTCTCTATCCATTAACAATGAACTTCTTATTAGAATCAATGTCTTGAAGCTCCACAAAGCCATATGGTGACACACTTGTAATCACATATGGTCCCCTCCACCGGGATTTCAGTTTCCCGGGGAATAATCTGAGCCTAGAGTTAAACAGCAGAACCTTTTGTCCTGGTTCAAAGATTCTGGGTGACAGTTTCTTATCATGCCACCTTTTTGCTTTCTCCTTGTAAATTTTTGCATTTTCGAAAGCATTGAGTCTGAATTCCTATAGCTCATTTAACTGGAGTAATCTCTTCTCTCCAGCTAACTTAGCATCCAGTTTTAGGAATCTGGTTGTCCAGTAGGCCTTATGCTCCAGTTCCACGGGCAGATAACAGGCCTTGCCATACACAAGCTGGTATGGAGAGGTTCCTATAGGAGTCTTGAATGCTGTTCTGTATGCCCACAGAGCATCATCCAAGCTTTTTGCGGAATCCCTTCTACGGGTAATTACAGTCCGTTCCAGGATTCTTTTTAGTTTTCTATTAGAGACTTCAGCTTGCCCATTTGTCTATGGATGATATGGAGTTGCTACTTTGTGGCTAATTCTATATCGGACCATAGCAGAGTAAAGCTGTTTATTGCAGAAATGAGTGCCTCCATCACTGATTAGTACTCTAGAGACACCAAACCTGCTGAAGATATGTTTCTGGAGGAACTTTAGCACTATCTTAGTATCATTAGTGGGGGTTGCAATTGCCTCTACCCATTTAGATACATAGTCTACTGCCACCAGAATATACGTGTTTGAGTATGATGGTGGGAAAGGCCCCATGAAGTCAATACCCCCAAACATCAAACAACTCAATCTCCAAGATTCCTTGTTGAGGCATGGCGTAACCATGGGGCAGATTTCTAGCTCTCAGGCAATTGTCACAGTTACGTACAAACTCTCGGGAGTCTCTATAGAGAGTAGGCCAGTAGAAGCCACATTGGAGAACCTTGGTGGCTGTTTGCTCACCTCCGAAATGGCCTCCATATTGTGATCCATGGCAATGCCATAAGATCTTCTGTGCCTCTTCCTTGGGCACACATCTATGGATTATTCCGTCTGCACATCTCTTAAAGAGATACGGTTCATCCCATAAGTAGTACTTTGCATCAGAAATCAATTTCTTTATTTGCTGCCTACTGTACTCTTTGGGTATGAATCTTATAGCTTTATAGTTTGCAATGTCTGCAAACCATGGTGTTTCCTGAATGGCAAATAATTGCTCATCTGGAAAGGTTTTAGAGATCTCAATAGAAGGGGAGGACGCCCCTTCTACTGGTTCTATCTGGGACAGATGATCAGCCACTTGGTTCTCTATCCCTTTTCTGTCTCTTATTTCTATATCAAACTCTTGCAGAAGCAACACCCATCTTATGAGCCTGGGTTTTGAATCTTGCTTTGTAAGTAGATTTTTAAGAGCAGCATGGTCAGTGTACACAATCACTTTTGATCCTACTAAGTATGATCTAAACTTGTCAATGGCATAAACCACTGCAAGCAGCTCTTTTTCTGTGGTTGTGTAATTTTTCTGTGCATCATTTAAAACACGGCTTGCATAATAAATGACATGCAGAAGCTTGTTATGCCTCTGTCCCAGTACTGCACCCATGGCATGGTCACTGGCATCACACATTAGTTCGAATGGTAATGTCCAGTCTAGTGCAGAAATAACTGGTGTTGTGACCAGCTTAGCTTTCAAAGTTTCAAACGCCTGCAGACACTCTGTGTCAAATACAAATGGCATGTCAGCAGCTAGCAGATTGCTCAGAGGTTTCGTAATTTTTGAAAAATCCTTTATAAACCTCCTATAGAATCCTGCATGCCCTAGAAAGCTTCTGATTGCCTTAACATTGGCAGGTGGTGGTAATTTTTCAATTACTTCAACTTTAGCTTGATCCACCTCTATTCCCTTGTTTGAAATTTTATGCCCAAGGACAATCCCTTCAGTCACCATAAAGTGGCATTTTTCCCAGTTTAAAACTAGGTTGGTCTCTTGGCATCTTTTCAGAACAAGTGCTAAATGGTCAAGGCAGGAGCTGAATGAGTCTCCAAATACTAAAAAGTCATCCATGAAAACTTCCAAAAATTTCTCTACACTACAAAAAAAAGGCGTATTTGTAACCAAAAAAATTGTTACAAAACGTCGAAATTTTGAAACAAAAGTTTTTTGTAACAAAAAAAGGGGCCGTTGCAGTAAGTCCCGTTGTAGTAAGTCCCGTTACAAAAAGTTTTTGTAACGAAAAATGGAACTGTTACAATTCAATATGATGTTTTGTAACAATTTTTTCTGATACAAAAAACTAGAAGCCGTTATAAAAGTGGTAACAAATTTTGATCTTCAAGGTATTTTTCGTGACAATCTATTTTTCCTATCAAAAAATTTTGTTACAAAATATATCTTGATTTTGTAACATTTTTTTTTCTTTAGTTACAAAAGTAAAATAATTATTTTGTAACATTTTTTTAATTAACTAATATATTAACTATTTTATTAAGCAAATCTACATTTATATAATATGTAAAAACATACATAATTCAAACATGCCTCATTTAGCTAAAATTGTTTTAAAACAAAATAACATGAGTGAGTATATTGATTAGTTCTACAAGTTATATGTCTTGCACAAGTTCAACCAAAAGTTAAAAGTTCTAACATAGATTAGTGTCTCTATGAATCAAAATATTCTTGAGCCCTCAAAGTAGCATGTGGTCACCATTTTAGCACTCCTATAAATAAGAAAATCCGAAACAAAAAGTTAGGTGCATAGTCAAAAGAAATATCTTGAGGCAATCAGAAATCATGTAGCAAACAATGGTCTATTTTGATACAGAAATTCGCCAAATAGAACTTGTTTTCTCAAACAACACAATGCATTTTAATTGAGCAACCAAATAGGACAACAACCAAATAGTGAATAACAAAACCCAAGCTTCTAGCTTCCAACAACCAAAACAGTGAAGCACTTAACCGGATAATCAATCAATTGAGCTTAGCAACAATTTAAAACCAAAAGCAATTAAATACCAACTCAATCAATTAATAGAATCAAAGATGAATATTGAAAACAGCTTAAGATAAATTTCGGCAGCATTTCAGCAGTAAATTTGCCTATTTCACAATTTCAATCAATCAATTCAAATTCTATATGAATTCTTTGAGAGTTAAAAACACAAAAAATCATAATGAATTCATATGAAGGAAGTAAATAAGCCAATTCCAACAAGAAAACATGAGGAAACAATTAAAACCAATCCAACCACCAAGAAGTAGAGCAGCACTCAGCAGAACAGCAATCAATGGCCCATCATACAGCACCCAAAACAGTAAAATGAACAAAGGTAATGGATTCAGGCAGCATTCTATTCATTGAATTCAATAACCATTACACTTGCAAGCAGCAGAGGCACAGCAGTTTATCCATTAATTCAATAGAAAATCAATCAAGCCAAACTAAACAATTTCAGCAACAGATTTATCAATAAAACTAATCTCAGTTCAGCAACCATCATCTACTCCAACACAAACAACAATAACTCAGCAGCATTTCCTTTTTCATTGAATTTAACAATCATTCAACAAGCAAGCAATGAGGGGGAAAAATCAGCAGCAACCAATAGCAAGTATAGAGCAGCAATAATAACTTAATGTGAGAAATTATTCAACAACAAATGCACACACAAATACAAGGATTACTTAAATGACTCATCATGCTTATTCACATAAGTCTGCAGTAAAACCACTTACCGTTTCACTTAAGAGGCTTGTAACAATAGCTTTTTTATCAACTTCTTTCTCATTCTCCCTTTCAGGCTCACTGTCAATACTGGTAGGAGGTGGAAGTGCTGAAGCACCAAACATGGCTTCGTCATGAGCAGCTTGGATTTGTTCCTCCCTTCTTGCCTTGATAAGAAAATGGATTCGATCTATGTTTAGTCTTCCATACATAGATGATGCATGTATGTTAACAAGGAATAAAACTGACTATTCATGAATATAAGAAGAGGAATATACCTCTATTTTAGAATACCGGAAACTCTGGCCAATTTGCTTGACCAAGAAAGCATCATCTTCAGCCACTGCAAATAGGTGGGCAAATACAATTAGTTCAATTAAGTTTCAGGCTTCAAGCCAAACCCCAAACCATTACTCATTATCATTTATAAGAAAAATTATCATTGGCATTCAATAATTAAAAGAATCACCATGACTAAGCAATGAACAATTAAAATCAGTAAGTATTGGTGGTATTAACAAGCATACAACAACAGTACTCAAAATTGGATCAATTAAAAATGAAGTTTACATTATCAGGATTCAGGTTCATATCACTTCATTTGATTAATTAATTATCAATTGGAAGTGGAGCCCTGTTTTCATAAACCAGTTCAGAGTTTCAGCAAACAACCGACCTTCCAAGTGACTTATCTAAGTCTACAAAACATATATGAACATGAAACTTGTACTCACTTAAAATAGACTGATAGATATTTAAAATTATTTTAAAATCAACTCAAAATTTTGTTTAAATTAAAAGTTATAGTATTTGGAAGTTGGTGCTGTAGAACCAGAAAACCAGAAAAATCTGCAGCAACCGCTAAACTTTCAAAAATCATATCTTCCAAACCACTTGGCCAAATTCCCTGAAATTTTTATGGAATATTCAAGACACACTAAAGTTTTACAGAAAAATAGTTTAATCTAAAAATTAGGTCTGGACTACTCCCAAAAAGTCATTCGTTCTGCTGTCAATTATGCAGTTTTCTGCAGAAATTCTGCACAAAGTATTTCCAACAACCTCACATACCAATTCCTATATTCAAGCCTAGGATTCATCTAAAACCATATTTCTAACTTTCTTTTGACTAACCAAAGTTTCCCAAGAACTCTTAATTCAATATATCACAATTTCATATCATAGGTGCAACGTAACCATATTATCACAGCATCCATTCTTCAGCATCTCATCTATAACAACATATCTCGAATTCTGATTCATAAAATCAAATTCCAGTAGCCATAGCAACATTCCATACACAAAATCAACATCAACAAGTACTAGCAGCAAGTATAACTTCAACATACACAACATCATCAATAATCATTACATTAAATCATTAAACCAATCACCAATTACAGCTATGATTCAACTCAATACTAACAATTATTCACACAAAGCAATCATAAACCATTTACAGTTACTCATTTAATTTTATTGGCATTCATAACTTAAAACATTTATTTTTAAAACAAATCCCCTACCTCAGTTAGTCGAAAACCACAAAATTAAGCATGACTTCAACTTCGTTCTAACCCGCAGCAGCAGCAATAGCCTTAAATCGGATCAGCAACGGCAATGCTAGTGAACAATTTGCAGTGGTATTGACATAACCCTAATATATTAACATCTCAGCATTCTCAATCAACCATGAAAACAGAACGGTAACAATAAGGGTTTTGGAACAAGGACAACTTACTAAAACTTGAAAGGAACAAATGACAGGGAACAACAGTAGTAATAGCTTTGTTTAAGCACAAGCAACCCCATGACTACCCATCACGGCAGCAGCAACTTCGGCACACAAGGAGGACCAAAAACAGAGACAAGACTGAGTAACTAATGAAGACAGTGGCTTCAGCAACAGTAGTGGCGACGACTCTCGCCAGTGACGGCGACGAGCTCTCGTAATGTTGACGGTGACTGGGTGCGGTAGCGGTGACAAGATCGGCTTCCCCTCTCTCTCATCTTCACGCACTGTCTTTCTTTCTTCAAAGTTTGACGGCGGCTGGTCATCGGCGGAGCACAACAGCTCCTCTTCTCCCTGGCGGCGTCTCTGGCTCGCGATGTGCTCTCTCTCCCTCGATGGTGGCAGCAGCGACGACGTCTCCCTTTCTTTTCCCCCTTTCTCCTCTTCGCTCCCTCAGTTTCTCTCTTTCTTTCTTTCTTTTCATTTGTTTTCAAAAGCAGCTGAGTATTGGGTTTTTGGGAAGGGATGGCGGTGGTGAATGGTAGTAAGACGGCGGGGTAAAAGGGTTAGGGTTTGTGTATAGAATTAGAAATTTTGGATTTAATTTGAGTAAAATATTTTTAATAAAATTAGAGTATAAAGTATTAATATTTGAAAAACTAACTTAATCTCTAAACTTTAAAATATTATTTGTGATATAAAAATACTTATTGATTCTTAATAAATTACTCTAATTGAAAATACATGGTAATACAATTAACTTTCTTTATCTTAAAAAAATTATTTAATCATAAATTTACAAATTAATTTTAATAAAATATTCTAATTAAAGTATTAGAGATAATATAATTAATTTTCTTTGTTTATAAAAATTAAAATATTAAATTCTAAAATTTAAAATATTTAAACCAAATCATATAAAGTTCTTATTATTTTACATTTGCTAAATTTTATAATTTAAATATAAAAAATAATTTAATAATTATAAAATCAGATAAAATCTTAAATTATTTTAAACTCAATTAATCAAAATTTGTTTAATTACCTTTAATAGAATAATTTCAGAGATTAAAATACTTAATGATAAATAAATCTAAATTAGCTCTTAATAAGATCTTCTAAAATTTTTACATCTTACACACTATATAAAAAATTTTCATTTTTGAAATAAAATAAAATTATTTTAAAAAAGTATATACACAATTTTTTTTACTCTTAAAGTGTTTAACACTTTGAAAAAAAATTGTTATAAAATATACTTATATTTTAGGACAAATAATTAACTTGTTACAAACAATATTGAATTTTGTGATAAATTATTTTTTTGTTACAAAATAACTGGAGTTTTTGAAACAGAAAGTTATTTTGTTACAAAACAATTGGAGTTTTTGAAACAAAAAAACATTTTGTTACAAAATATTTTGAATTTTTGTAACTTTTTTTTTTTGTTACAAAATATTACAATATTTTGTAACAAAACACCATCTCATTACAAAAACTAACATAATTTGTAACAAAATAAAACAGGTTGTTACAAAATATTATCATGTTTTGTAACAACTTGTAATGTTGTTACAAAATATTATCCTTTTGTAACAATCACTAATTATTATTACAAAATACTATTTTTTTGTAACAATTTTAAATTTGATACAAATTTTTTGTTACAAATAATCTATTTTCTTGTAGTGCTACCATATCAGAGAAGATAGAGAGCATGCACCTCTGAAAGGTTGCAGGTGCATTGCACAGACCAAAAGGCATCCTTCTATAGGCAAACACTCCAGAAGGACATGTGAATGCTGTTTTCTCTTGGTCCTGAGGATCCACTACAATTTGGTTGTAACCTGAATAGCCATCCAAAAAGTAGTAATATTCATGACCGGCTAGTCTTTCTTGCATCTAGTCTATGAATGGTAAAGGAAAGTGATCCTTCCTGGTGGCTGTATTGAGCCTTCTGTAATCAATACACATACGTCACCCTGTAACTGTTCTTGTAGGAACCAGTTCATTCTTTTCATTATGAACCACTGTTATGCCTCCCTTCTTGGGGACAACTTGGACAGGGCTCACCCAAGGGCTATTAGAAATAGGGTAAATGATCCCAGCCTCTAGTAACTTAGTGACCTCCTTCTGCACCACCTCTTTCAAGGCTGGATTGAGCCGCCTCTGTGGTTGAACCACTGGTTTAGGATCATCCTCCAATAGGATCTTGTGCATGCATCTAGCTGGGCTTATGTCCTTAAGGTCACTTATGGACCACCCAAGAGCTGCCTTGTGTGTCCTTAGCACTTGAAGTAGTGCTTTCTCTTCCTGTGGATTTAAAACAGAGCTTATGATCACCGGAAAAGTGTCACCTTCTCCCAGAAATGCATATTTCAGGGATGGTGGTAGTGGTTTGAGCTCGGGTTTAGGAGGTTTCTCCTCTTCCTGAGGAATTTTCAGAGGCTCTTTTATTTCCACTGATTCCTCCAGATCAGGCTGAACATCTTTAAACATGTCTTCTAGCTCTGATTCAAGACTCTCAGCCACGTTGATCTCCTCTACCAAGGAGTCAATAATATCAACACGCATGCAGTCTTTTGATGTGTCTGGATGCTTCATTGCCTCAACAGCATTCAGCCTGAACTCATCCTCATTGACTCTTAAGGTCAATTCCCCTTTTTGGACATCAATGAGGGTTCATCCATTTGCTAGGAAGAGTCTTCCTTGAATGAGAGTTGCACTCTTGTGCTCCTCCATCTCCAGCACTACAAAGTCAGTGGGAAAGGCAAATGGCCCAACCTTGACAATCATGTCCTCAATTATGCCTGATGGATATTTAATGGAGCCATCAGCAAGTTGAAGACATATCCGGGTTGGTTTGACCTCTTCAGTCAAGCCAAGCTTTCTGATAGTGGATGCAGGGATTATATTGAAACTTGCCCCAAGGTCACATAAAGCTGTCTTGGTACAAGTACCCTCTAATGTGCATGGTATCACAAAGCTTCCGGGATCCTTAAGCTTTTCTGGTAAGCTTGTTAGGATGACTGCACTGCATTCTTCAGTGAGAAAAACTTTTTCTGTTTCTTTCCAATCCTTCTTATGACTTAAGATGTCTTTCATGAACTTAGTTATAAGAGGGTATTTGCTCAAGTGCCTCTACAAACGGAATCTTTATTTCAAGAGTCCTGAGATAGTCTGCAAAGTGGGCAAATTGTTTATCCTATTCTGCTTGGTGGAGTTTCTGAGGATAAGGCATTTTGGCTTTATATTCTTCAACATTAGTTACTGCAGGCTTATTTCCTATAGAGGCAGGTTGAGAAGCCTTCTTGAGGGAGTTATTATCAGCATGGTGCACGAAATTGTGATTCACATTTTTCACAACTCCGCACAACTAACCAGCAAGTGCACTGGGTCGTCCAAGTAATACCTTACGTGAGTAAGGGTCGATCCCACGGAGATTGTTAGCTTAAAGCAATCTATGGTTACCTTGTAAATCTTAATCAGGAGATTAATTATGATTATCAGTTTGAATTGCGAAAAATAAAAGAGCATAAAATAAATACTTGTTATGCAGTAATGGAGAATATGTTGGAGTTTTGGAGATGCTTTGTCTTCTGAATCTCTGCTTTCCCCCTGTCTTCTTTTTCACGTACGCAAGGTTCCTCCTATGGCAAGCTGTGTGTTGGTGGATCACCGTTGTCAATGGCTACCATCCGTCCTCTCAGTGAAAATGGTCCAGGTGCGCTGTCACCACACGGCTAATCATCTGTCGGTTCTCACTCATGCTGGAATAGGATCCATTGATCCTTTTGCGTCTGTCACTACGCCCAACCCTTGTGAGTTTGAAGCTCGTCACAGTCATTCAATCCATGAATCCTACTCGGAATACCACAGACAAGGTTTAGACTTTCCGGATTCTCAAGAATGCTGCCAATGGATTCTAGCTTATACCACAAAGATTCTGATTAAGGAATCCAAGAGATACTCATTCAATCGAAGGTAGAATGGGAGTGGTTGTCAGGCACGCGTTCATAGATTAAGAATGGTGATGAGTGTCACGGATCATCACATTCATCATATTGAAGTGCGAATTAACATCTTAGATAGAAACAAGCGTGTTTGAATAGAAAACAGAAATAATTGCATTAATTCATCGAGACACAGCAGAGCTCCTCACCCCCAACAATGGAGTTTAGAGACTCATGCTATCAAAGAGTACAAAGTTCAGATCTAAAAATGTCATGAGGTACAAAATAATCCTCTAACAGTTGTTTAAATAGTAAGCTAGTAATCTAGGTTTGCAGAGAATGAGTAAACTATGATAGATAGTGCAGAAATCCACTTCTGGGGCCCACTTGGTGTGTGCTGGGGTTGAGACTTAAGCTTTACACGTGCTTAGGCTGTTTCTGGAGTTAAACGCCAGGTTGTAACTTGTTTTGGGCGTTTAACTCCAACTTGTAACCTGTTTCTGGCATTTAACGCCAGACTGCAACATGGAACTGGCGTTGAACGCCAGTTTACGTCATCTATCCTTGAGAAAAGTATAGACTATTATATAGTGCTGGAAAGACCTGGATGTCTACTTTCCAACGCAATTGGGAGCGCGCCAATTGAACTCCTGTAGCTCCAGAAAATCCATTCCGAGTGCAGAGAGGTCAGAATCCAACAGCATCAGCAGTCCTTTTTCAGCCTGAATCAGATTTTTGCTCAGCTCCCTCAATTTCAGCCAGAAAATACCTGAAATTACAGAAAAACACACAAACTCATAGTAAAGTCCAGAAATATGAATTTTGCCTAGAAACTAATGAAAATATACTAAAAACTAACTAAAACATACTAAAAACTACATGAAATTAACCCCAAAAAGCGTATAAAATATCCGCTTATCACAACACCAAACTTAAACTGTTGCTTGTCCCCAAGCAACTAGACAAATAAAATAGTATACAAATAAGTCAAAAAGCAATAATATCTTAGAGTTTTTTTTGAGTGAGGCTCAGATTCTAATTAGATGAGCGGGACTAGTAGCTTTTTGCTTCCGAACAGTTTTGGCATCTCACTTTATCCATTGAAGCTCAGAATGATTGGCATCTATAGGAACTTAGAATTCAGATAGTGTTATTGATTCTCCTAGTTCAGTATGTTGATTCTTGAACACAGCTACTTTATGAGTCTTGGTCGTGGCCCTAAGCACTTTGTTTTCCAGTATTACCACCGGATACATAAATGCCACAGACACATAATTGGGTGAACCTTTTCAGATTGTGACTCAGCTTTGCTAAAGTCACCAGTTAGAGGTGTCCAGGGTTCTTAAGCACACTCTTCTTTTTGCTTTGGACCTTGACTTTAACCGCTCAGTCTCAAGTTTTCACTTGACACCTTCACGCCACAAGCACATGGTTAGGGACAGCTTGGTTTAGCCACTTAGGCCAGGATTTGATTCCTTTAGGCCCTCCTATCCACTGATGCTCAAAGCCTTGGATCCTTTTTATTACCCTTGCCTTTTGGTTTTAAGTGCTATTGGCTTTTTCTGCTTGCTTTCTTTTTTTCTTTTTCTTTTTCTTTTATTTTCGCCAATTTTTTTTTCTGCAAGCTTTTGTATTCACTGCTTTTTCTTGCTTCAAGAATCATTTTTTTATGATTTTTCAAATTATCAAATAACATTTCTCCTTTTTCATCATTCTTTCAAGAGCCAACATATTTAACATTCATAAACATCAATTTCAGAAGACATATGCACTGTTCAAGCATTCATTCAGAAGACAAAAAGCATTGCCACCACATGTAAATAATTAGAATTTTTCTTATTAAAAACTCAAAAAATATTGCCTCCTTATTCTAAAGAAAATCTGCTATTTTATTCATGTTTAATGATGATGAGAAAAAATAAATTATAGCTTAATTGGAGATAAAATCAAAATATAGATACTAATTACTAATACTCATATATAACTTCTAAGGTAAAACTCAAATAAGAACAATTATCACAGAGTTAAGGCTAAGATTAGAACTCAACAACCTTGAATTTGGGAGGTGGATGCCTCTTTAGTCTATGGAGTGCTTGGCCCTTCAAGAGATAGTTTCAGATGCTTTAATTCCTTCAGTTCACGCCCTTGCTCTTCTTGTTCTCTAAGCAATTTGCAAAGCATGCTGTTTTGATTTTGCTGTTCTTCCTTCAGTTGATCCACAGCTTCTTGCAACTTGGTGACAGATGCTTCTAGGCGCTCCCAGTATTCAATTTGAGGAATTTTCGGGAGGAACTCCTCTGCTTTTCTCTTGATGGGGTCGTCCTGCACTTGTTGTCCTTCCATAGACTTTTTGTTGATTGGTTGCTCAACTGAGATATACTTATCTACTCCCATCTTTATCCCAGCTTCTTTACATAACAGAGAAACTAAGCTTGGATAGGCCAATTTGGCATCTTTGGAGTTCTTGTTTACAATTTTGTAAAGCTCACAAGGAATCAGCTGATGAACTTCCACTTCTTTTTCCAGCATAATGTAATGAATCATCACTGCGCTTCTGATGGTGACTTTAGAGCGGTTGCTAGTGGGCAGTATAGAGCGCCCAATGAAGTCCAGCCAGCCTCTGGCGACTAGTTTGAGATCTCCTCTTTTGAGTTGGTTTGGGGCACCCTTTGTGTTGGTTGTCCATTTAGCTCCAGGGAGGCATATGTCCTCTAGGATTTTGTCCAAGCTCAGGTTTGATCTCATCATTCTCCTATTGAAGGAATCTGGGTCATCTTGCAGTTGAGGCAGCTTGAAGATCTCTCTTATTTTGTCAGGGTGGGTGTGAACAATCTTCCCTCTGACCAGAGTTCTATAGTCATAGAATGTGGTTCTAGCTATTCTCTGCCTATCCGTCTGCGACAGATTAGCGTAGAATTCCTGAACCTTGTTTCTTCCCACCTTTGTTTCAGGATTAGCTAGGACTTCCCAGCTCCTGTTTCGGATTTGCTCTTGGATCTCTGGATATTCATCTTCTTTCAGATCGAATTTAACTTCTGGGATCACTGACCTTAGACTCATTATTTTGTAAAAATGGTCTAAATGTTCTTTGGTTATGAACTTCCCTTGATTCCAAAGTGGTTTTGGAATATTCTCTTTCTTGCCTCTGGAGTCGGTTTGTTTTCCCTTAGGAGCCATGATCTTAGTGGGTATTGGTTTAATGATCACGGATAAACACACCAAACTTAGAGGTTTGCTTGTCCTCAAGCAAAAGAAAGGAAAGGAAACGGAAAGAGGGAGTGATGTGTGGAAAACGATCCAACACGAAACTCACCGGCAAGTGTACCGGATCGCATCAAGTAATAATAACTCACATGAGTGAGGTCGATCCCACAGGGATTGAAGGATTGAGCAATTTTAGTTTAGTGGCTGATTTAGTCAAGCGAATCAAGTATTGGTTGAGTTGGTTGTAATTTGCAGAAACTAAATTGCTTAAATGTAAAGGGAGAGGGGAGAATTGCAGAATTTTAAAGAACAGGAAAGTAAAAGTGCTGAATCTTAAAGAACAAGTAAAGTAAATTGCAGAAACTTAGATTGCAAGAAATGTAAATGGCTGAAACTTAAAGTGTAAGAAATGTAAATTTGCTTGAATCATAAAAGAAATTGGGAATTGGGATTGCAGAATTTAAACAAGAACAAATAAATTGCATTAAACAAAAGAGTAGAAGATGATTTGGATTAAAGTTGATCTCAAACAGAAGGGTAAAATGCTTTGAAAAGTAAACAGAAAATGACTTGTGCTTAATTTGCAGCAATGTAAAAGATGTTGAAGATCTCAGGAGTGGAAGAGACTAGATAACAAGTCTAGATCTCAAATCCTTCCTTGATCCAACAAGAACAATTGCAAAAGAAGTAAAGAAAAGTAAATTGAAGAAAGAGTAGAAGATGAAGCAGTAAAGTAAACAGAAAGTGGAATTCAATTGTGCAGAAAATTAAACAAGAGATCTGAAGGTGAGATTTAAACAGAAATTCTTCAATTCTTCACCCAAGATCCAAAGCATGAAAACTAAAGAGTGCTTAAGTAAGAACAAGGAAGAAGAGAGATCAATTCTCCTTCCCATTTCTCTAAGATCTCAATTCAAGAATAAAAGCTCAAAATGAAAAATGAAAAGTAAAAGGAAAATTCAAAGTCAAGTCTCCAGGTCCTAATTACATCAAACTAACTCCTATTTATACACTTTCTATTCTTGGATATTGGAATTTAGATGGGCTTTTAATTTAGTGAAGATTTGAATTTAATTGGATTTTTGATTGATTTTTCAGCCCATGAAGAATTTGCTTCCAGGGGGATGCTCAGCTCAAGTGGGGAGATGAGCATTGATGCTTAGTGTGAGGACCCTTTGTAGCGTGCAATTGTTGGGGGAAGCATCAGGGGAATGCTCAGCTCACAATTGGTGCCTTGGTGAAAAATTTTTGTGCGCTACCCTCCCTGGACCGTGTCAAGATGCGCGCTCCACTCCCCCTGGCCCGTGTCAAAGTGCTTGTGAGATGCACCAAGGGTAGCGCTCAGCTCTCCAAGTGAGCTGAGCCTTGGTGCTCACAAGGAGGGGTCCTTGGTTTGAAACTTGATGAGTGCATGCGCTGGAGCTTTTCCTTGGTTTCTTGTGGTGCCTTGCTCCTTGCTTCCTCTAGGTGCTGAGTTTGAATCCTGGATGATGGATTTGGCCATTTTTGGCTTATTTCCTCTTGTGAGTAGCGCTCCCCCAACCCCCTTTGGTCATGGGTTCAAATCTGGAGAATGCACTTGTCAAACAATTTCCTTGAATTTATTTGGATGCATGCCCGATAATGCTCACTTGGTGAGCTGAACTTGGTCTTTCCTTTCCTTGTTTCTTGGCCTCATATTGTGCTCAGCTCACAAAGTGAGCAGAGCATTGTGCCTTGGTTCCTTGAGAGAAAATGTAGCGCTCCCTTGGTGAGCATGGTGCTCTTGGAGTGAGCTTCATGGTTTTCCTTCATTGTTGCGCCACACTTCTTCCTTCCTTGGCCACACTTTTTCTTCCTTGGGCCACGCTTCTTAGGCCACGCTTTCTTCTTTTCTTCTTTTCTTCACCTACAATTAATCAAAACAACAAATCAAAGTATCACCAAATTCACAAGGTTTATAAATCATAAAAAATCAATGAAATTTAGCTTAAACCTCATGATTTAGCATCAATTAAATGGTGGTTGTTTGATTTAAAGAAGTCATGCATTTCCATTCCAAATTACTTACTTAGAATGTAAGAAAGTGCATAAAACCAAATAAAAATAAAGAAAAAGGCTAGTAAAACTAGGCTAAGATGACTTGTCATCACAAGACCAAACTTAAAACTTGCTTGTCCCCAAGCAAGAAAAGAATTATGCTCAAAGGTTCTTTCAATTAGAATGGATTTGAAGAAAAACCTGTAGTGTCCTGTGAGTGAAGTGATTAAGTGACAGTGGGGTGAACTTTAAATTATATGCTCATGCAAGGGTTTCAGTGCTTACTAGTCCCCACATCTTGGAAGTCTTAGGTCTTAGGACTTTCACCCAAATGGTATCATGGAGCTCTCTCTATAGGAAGACACCTTGAAGCAGCTTATAGTTTCTGTGCTTTGTCCTTGACTCTAAGTGTCATGTCTCAAAGCGGCTCTTTAGATAAGCTTTCAATCAATACTCCTAAACCAGTTGGTTTTAAGGTATTAGGTGTTAAAGCACCCCTAAGGATTTACTTGCTCAAGCCTCTTTCTTTGACACAATTCGACCACAAGCATTTACTAGGATAACAACACTTTGAGTTTTTTTTTCTGCCTAGTAATTGATGCTCAGAGCCTTGGGCCATGTTCTTTCATCATATTTTTTTTTGTGTTTTCTTTCTTTTGTTTGCTGCTTCTTGGATTAATAAATGTTTGAGAATCTCCACAATACTTCTTTGAACTCTATGTCCTGCCTATGAGCTCCCATGCAAGTTTTCATAAGCATGCAACCTCAATGCATAATCACACAACTAGAACCACCACTTCTCCTAATCTTTTACTTGCCTTAAAATTGTTTAATTCCTCAATCCTTCTTTTCAAAAAACTATCATGTGGTGCCCCTTTTTTTTTTTTGAAATCTTGAGTGCACGCAGGTTTGAAAAGTGTAGTGTTGTGAATAATCAAGCATCTTAATTATTGAATTACGGAAAAACTATACTATGCAGACAGGCAGGGGTATTATATCACTTTCAATCATAGCAGTATCTGATATAAAATAATCACTGAACAATACAACCTTTTGGAATTTACTTGCTGTCCTCCTCCTCATCATCATCATTGCCGGTGTTCACATTCCTCTTTTATCTCTTTGATTGATGATGCTTAATCTTTCCAAAGGTTTGTATGGTGTTCTGCAGTGATATTGAAAGTTGCTTGTTCCCCAAGCACTTGAAAAATAGTTAGCATGCATGATTTATTTGTGGGCCTTTGAACTTACTTTGGTGTGGGGACACCAAACTTAGTACCTTGCCAATGGTTCTCATGCATCAGATTAACCAGTTGTGAAATTCTTTTCTTTTTCAAAAGCAATAAAACTGAAAACTAGGAAACAGCAGAATAGTTAACTAGTTTATCTATATGCTTGCAGCTAGCATTATGCAGAAGGTGAGAATATGTTTTTATGATGGGATTTTAGTGGAACACCAAACTTAGAATCCTTCATTCTCCCTTAGATTGTTTTGGTGTGCAACACCAAACTTAGCTTCTTGCAAAATAGATAAAACTAATTAACCTTTTTATTGAAATAGCTGTGAAAAGAAAGTTACCTCAGGTTGGGTTGCCTCCCAACAAGCGCTTCTTTATTGTCATTAGCTTGACATTCTCCATTCTGTTGATCATGGGAGTTGAAAGTTCTGTTGCCTTTGGTTTCCTCTTCTCACTATGGGCTTCCTTTCCTCTGTTTCTTCCTGTGGAATTTTTCTGTGATGCTTTTCTTGGATGATTGATTCCTTTCCCATAGCCTTCTCACTTTTCTCCATGACTGCTTTTCCTTTTTTCAACCTAACAGCTTTTTCGCTATTCTTTGGGTCGTCTTCAGTGGCCCTGAGGGACATATTTGCCTTCTTCTCACCCATGTCTGAAAGGTGCTTAGCCAGTTGTTCCATTTGCCTCTCAATTCTTCTGAGTGAGGCTTCTTGGTTTCTGCTTATCATCTCTTGATTTTTCCTTGCTTCTTCTTGCTCTATTATTGCCATCTCTTGAGCTTTTACGAACCTCTCCATCATCATTTCTAGAACATAGATTCTTTGAAAGTTTAGAATTGGTCATGGTTGTGTCGACTGTGATGGTTGATGAGAGTCGTTTTGGGCGAGTTGTGAGGTAGGATGGGGTTGGAAGTGTGTGCATTGGGGTGGTGCGTGATGGTTGTTGTTGTGAGGTTGGTTTTTATGCTGGTTTTTGAAGTTGGGGTTGTTGCAGTTGAAGTCCCTTGGTCTTTGATTTTGGTGTTCGACCCCCCTCTAATTGGAATGAGTTTTCCAGGGTGGGCTGTACACATCATTCTGAGACTTATGTTGGAACAGGCTAGAGGAACTGTTTGGAGAGTGTGATTGCTCATAACTTTGTTGCTCATGGTTAATTGCTCCAAAACCTTGTTCAGGTTGATTCCAACCGTATGAGTTTTGAGTTAGGTTGTATGCATGTACTACAGTAGTTCGCAGCTCATTGATTTTTCTGACCATCATATCTAGGTGTTGTAGAGTCTGCTGATGCATCTGCTTGTTTTGGTTCATGACTGCACGGACACCTTTAATTTCCTTATCTTGTGTGAATGGTTGCACTTCTGCCTCTGGTTTAACAATTTCCTGAGGTGGTTTCAACTTGGCTAGGAGTTCATTCATTATTTCTTCCCATCCGATGATGCTTCCTTGTGGGAAAGCTTCAAACCATTGAGCAATGTCGTTCATGGTGATGAGTGGGTGCTTCAAGTTATGGGTTGCATTATCATCTAAGGTGGGGACATTACTCCCATGATTACTGGAATTCGTTGAGTTCCCCTCCATGATCTGCACAATCACAAATGGTCCAAATGAAGATAGAGTATATTCATGCCAGAATATGATTAGAGGATTAGTTGACACAATGTGTCAAACAGTTGATAAACTTGAAAGATTAATGGAAGAAAATTACTTCTCTCATATATTCAACAAGCTATGAGGATCACACAAAGCCAGAGAAACGAAGAAAACTTCACTCTATTGCTAAAGTGAAGTTTCAATTAGTTCAAGCAAAAATTCAAACAGTTAGTGGGTTAGTAACGAAAAATAACGAAACAGAAAAGAAAAAGTGCTTGATCTAGATCTCCAGTACACTTAATCATTGTCAATCTATTCAATCCCCGGCAACAGTGCCAAAAACTTGATGTGTGGAAAACGATCCAACACGAAACTCATCGGCAAGTGTACCGGGTCGCATCAAGTAATAATAACTCACATGAGTGAGGTCGATCCCACAGGGATTGAAGGATTGAGCAATTTTAGTTTAGTGGTTGATTTAGTCAAGCGAATCAAGTATTGGTTGAGTTGGTTGTAATTTGCAGAAACTAAATTGCTTAAATGTAAAGGGAGAGGGGAGAATTGCAGAATTTTAAAGAACAGGAAAGTAAAAGTGCTTAAACTTAAAGAACAAGTAAAGTAAATTGTAGAAACTTAGATTGCAAGAAATGTAAATGGCTGAAACTTAAAGTGCAAGAAATGTAAATTTGCTTGAATCATAAAAGGAATTGGGAATTGGGATTGCAGAATTTAAACAAGAACAAATAAATTGCATTAAACAAAAGAGTAGAAGATGATTTGGATTAAAGTTGATCTCAAACAGAAGGGTAAAATGCTTTGAAAAGTAAACAGAAAATGACTTGTGCTTAATTTGTAGCAATGTAAAAGAGGTTGAAGATATCAGGAGTGGAAGAGACTAGATAACAAGTCTAGATCTCAAATCCTTCCTTGATCCAACAAGAACAATTGCAAAAGAAGTAAAGAAAAGTAAACTGCAGAAAGAGTAGAAGATGAAAATTAAACAAGAGATCTCAAGGTGAGATTTAAACAGAAATTCTTCAATTCTTCACCCAAGATCCAAAGCATGAAAAATAAAGAGTGCTCAAGTAAGAACAAGGAAGAAGAGAGATCAATTCTCCTTCCCAGTTCTCTAAGATCTCAATTCAAGAATAAAAGCTCAAAATGAAAAATGAAAAGTAAAAGGAAAATTCAAAGTCAAGTCTCCAAGTCTTAATTACATCAAACTAACTCCTATTTATACACTTTCTATTCTTGGATATTGGAATTTGGATGGGCTTTTAATTTGGTGAAGATTTGAATTTAATTGGATTTTTGATTGATTTTTCAGCCCATGAAGAATTTGCTTCCAGGGGGATGCTCAGCTCAAGTGGGGAGCTGAGCATTGATGCATAGTGTGAGGACCCTTTGTAGCGTGCAATTGTTGGGGGAAGCATCAGAGGAATGCTCAGCTCACAAAGTGAGCTGAGCATTGGTACCTTGGTGAAAAATTGTTGTGCGCTGCCCTCCCTGGACCGTGTCAAGATGCGCGCTCCACTCCCCCTGGCCCGTGTCAAAGTGCTTGTGAGATGCACCAAGGGTAGCGCTCAGCTCTCCAAGTGAGCTGAGCCTTGGTGCTCACAAGGAGGGGTCCTTGGTTCGAAACTTGATGAGTCCATGCGCTGGAGCTTTTCCTTGGTTTTCTTGTGGTGCCTTGCTCCTTGCTTCCTCTAGGTGCTGAGTTCGAATCCTGGATGATGCATTTGGCCATTTTTGGCTTATTTCCTCTTGTGACTAGCGCTCCCCCAACCCCCTTTGGTCATGGGTTCAAATCTTGGAGAATGCACTTGTCAAACAATTTCCTTGAATTTATTTGGATGCATGCCCGATAATGCTCACTTGGTGAGCTGAGCTTGGTCTTTCCTTTCCTTGTTTCTTGGCCTCATATTGTGCTCAGCTCACAAAGTGAGCATAGCATTGTGCCTTGGTTCCTTGAGAGAAAATGTAGCACTCCCTTGGTGAGCATGGTGCTCTTGGAGTGAGCTTCATGGTTTTCCTTCATTGTTGCGCCACACTTCTTCCTTCCTTGGCCACACTTTTTCTTCCTTGGGCCACGCTTCTTAGGCCACACTTTCTTCTTTTCTTCTTTTCTTCACCTACAATTAATCAAAATAACAAATCAAAGTATCACCAAATTCACAAGGTTTATAAATCATAAAAAATCAATGAAATTTAGCTTAAACCTCATGATTTAGCATCAATTAAATGGTGGTTGTTTGATTTAAAGAAGTCATGCATTTCCATTCCAAATTACTTACCTAGAATGTAAGAAAGTGCATAAAACCAAATAAAAATAAAGAAAAAGGCTAGTAAAACTAGGCTAAGATGACTTGTCATCAGGGAGAGCCAAGCACAACTTGTGGAGGAGAGGGGGAGAGGCCGAACCAATATTTAAAGGGAAGGGGGTGGGATTCGAAAATTATTTGAAAAAGATATGATAGAAAAAGTGATTTGGAAAAGATAAGTATGATAGGAAAAGATGTGATTTAAAATTGAAAAGATATGAAAGATATTTGAAAAAGATAAATCTGGATTTTAAAAAAGATGATGTGAAGATTTGAAAAAGATATTGATGAGTTGAAAAGATTTTAGAAGGAAAAGAGATAGATTTATTTTGAAAAGGATTTGAAAATAATTTGAAGAGGATTAAGAAAAAGGGTTTATGAATTAAGATACATTTGATATCTTTTGAAAAAGGATTTGAAAAATTAGGATTTGTAACATGTTTGTGCAAGAAATCATGAATTGAAACATAAAAAACGGAAAAAATTTGAATTGAAAACGAAATTGCCTACTCCCCATAATCCTGGCGTTAAACGCCTAACTACTGCATGTTTTGGGCGTTTAACGCCCAGTTGGTGCTTGTTTTGGGCGTTTAACGCCCAGCTATTGCTTCTAGCTGGCGTTAAACGCCAGAAACCCATTTGTCATTGGGCATTTTTCTGAACGCCCAGGATGCTGTAAATCTGGCGTTAAACGTCCAGAAGCTGCTTCTTTCTGGCGTTTAACGCCCAGATGGCTATCTTTATTGGCGTTAAACGCCCAGTAGATGCTCCTTTTGGGTGTTTAACGCCCAATTGTGCCTCTTACTGGCGTTTTCTTGCCAGTGAGCTCCTTTTTCCTGTTTTGTGCTCTGAATTCTTCTGTAACCCTGGGAACTTATGCAATTGATTCTTTACCTTGTTAATATTAAGCTCATATATTTTAAAAATAAATAAAATAAAGAATAAAATAAAATAAAATAACAGAAAAAGTTTTGCTAATGGCTGGGTTGCCTCCCAGCAAGCGCTTCTTTATTGTCTTTAGCTGGACCTTGGTGAGCTTTTAATCTAGCCTCAGCCTTGAGCACTCTTGCTCAACATTGCCTTCAAGATAGTGCTTGATTCTCTGTCCATTAACAATGAACTTCTTATCGGAATCAATGTCTTGAAGCTCCACATAACCATATGGTGATACACTTGTAATCACATATGGTCCCCTCCACCGGGATTTCAGTTTCCCAGGGAATAGCCTGAGCCTAGAGTTAAACAATAGAACCTTTTGTCCTGGTTCAAAGACTCTAGATGACAGCTTTCTGTCATGCCACCTTTTTTATTTCTCTTTATAAAGCTTGGCATTTTCAAAAGCAGTGAATCTGAATTCCTCTAGCTCATTCAGCTGGAGCAATCTTTTTTCTCCAGCTAATTTGGCATCAAAGTTTAGGAATCTGGTTGCCCAGTAGGCCTTATGTTCCAGTTCCACGGGTAGATGACAGGCTTTACCATACACAAGCTGGTATGAAGAGGTCCCTATAGGAGTCTTGAATGCTGTTCTGTAAGCCCACAGAGCATCATCCAAGCTTCTTGCCCAATCCTTTCTACGGGTACTTACAGTCCATTTCAGGATTCTTTTTAGTTCTCTGTTAGAAACTTCAGCTTGCCCATTTGTCTGTGGATGATATGCAGTCACCACCTTGTGGCGAATCCCATACCGGACCATGGTAGAGTAAAGTTGTTTGTTGCAGAAGTGAGTGCCCCCATCACTGATTAGTACTCTAGGGACACCAAACCTACTGAAGATATGTTTCTGGAGGAACTTCAGCACTCTTTTAGTATCACTGGTGGGTGTGGCAACGGCCTCTACCCATTTTGATACATAGACGACTGCCACCAGAATATAAGTGTTTGAGTATGATGGTGGGAAAGGTCCCATGAAGTCAATTCCCCATACATCAAACAACTCAATCTCCAAGATTCCCTGTTGAGGCATGGCGTAACCATGAGGCAGATTACCAGCTCTTTGGCAACTGTCACAGTTATGTACAAACTCTCGGGAATCCCTATAGAGTGTAGGCCAGTAGAAGCCACATTGGAGGACCTTGGTGGCTGTTCGCTCACCTCCAAAATGGCCTCCATATTGTGATCCATGGCAATGCCATAAGATCCTATGTGCTTCTTCTCTAGGCACACACCTACGGATTATTCCGTCTGCACATCTCTTAAAGAGATAGGGTTCATCCCACAAGTAGTACTTTGCATCAGTAATTAATTTTTTCTTCTGTTGCTTGCTGTACTCCTTGGGTATGAACCTTGAAGCTTTATAGTTTGCAATGTCTGCAAACCATGGTGTTTCCTGAATGGTAAACAAATGCTCATCCGGAAAGGTCTCAGAGATCTCAATAGAGGGGGGAAACTCCCCTTCTGCTAGTTCTATTCGGGACAGATGATCAGCCACTTGGTTCTCTGTCCCTTTTCTGTCTCTTATTTCTATATCAAACTCTTGCAGAAGCAACACCCATCTTATGAGCCTGGGTTTTGAATCCTGCTTTGTGAGTAGATATTTAAGAGCAACATGGTCAGTGTACACAATCACTTTTGATCCTACTAAGTATGATCTAAACTTGTCAATGGCATAAACCACTGCAAGCAATTCTTCTTTTGTGGTTGTGTAATTTTTCTGGGCATCATTTAAAACACGGCTAGTATAATAAATGACATGCAGAAGCTTGTCATGCCTCTACCCCAGTACTGCACCAATGGCGTGGTCACTGGCGTCACACATTAGTTCAAATGGTAAAGTCCAATCTGGTGCAGAAATAACTGGTGCTGTGACCAGCTTAGCTTTCAGAGTCTCAAACACCTGCAGACACTCTGTGTCAAACACGAATGGCATGTCAGCAGCTAGCAGATTGCTCACGGGTTTTGCAATTTTTGAAAAATCCTTTATAAACCTCCTGTAGAA
The DNA here is from genome assembly GCF_003086295.3 of Arachis hypogaea. Taxonomy (NCBI): domain Eukaryota; kingdom Viridiplantae; phylum Streptophyta; class Magnoliopsida; order Fabales; family Fabaceae; genus Arachis; species Arachis hypogaea. The sequence continues at coordinate 102,150,959 of NC_092050.1, read as the reverse complement.
TCCTGCATGCCCCAGAAAGCTTCTGATTGCCTTAACATTAGCAGGTGGTGGTAATTTTTCAATTACTTCCACTTTAGCTTGATCCACCTCTATTCCCTTGTTTGAAATTTTATGCCAAGGGCAATTCCTTCAGTCACCATAAAGTGACATTTTTCCTAGTTTAAAACTAGGTTGGTCTCTTGGCATCTTTTCAGAACAAGTGCTAAATGGTCAAGGCAGGAGCTGAATGAGTCTCCAAATACTGAAAAGTCATCCATGAAGACTTCCAAAAACTTTTCTACCATATCAGAGAAGATAGAGAGCATGCACATCTGAAAGGTTGCAGGTGCATTACACAGACCAAAAGGCATTCTTCTGTAAGCAAATACTCCAGAAGGACATGTGAATATTGTTTTCTCTTGGTCCTGAGGATCTACTGTAATTTGGTTGTAACCCGAATAGCCATCCAAAAAGCAGTAATATTCATGACCTGCTAGTCTCTCTAGCATCTGGTCTATGAATGGTAAAGGAAAATGATCCTTTCTTGTGGCTGTGTTGAGCCTTCTGTAGTCAATACACATGCGCCACCCTGTAACTGTTCTTGTAGGAACCAGTTCATTTTTTTCATTATGAAACACTGTCATGCCTCCCTTCTTCGGAACAACTTGAACAGGGCTCACCCAGGGGCTATCAGAAATAGGATAAATAATCCCAGCCTCCAGTAATTTAGTGACCTCTTTCTGCACCACTTCCTTCATGGCTGGATTTAGCCGCCTCTGTGGTTGAACCACTGGCTTAGCATCATCCTCTAATAGGATTTTGTGCATGCATCTAGTTGGGCTTATGCCCTTAAGGTCACTTATGAAACCACCCAAGAGCTGTCTTGTGTGTCCTTAGCACTTGAATTAGTGCTTCCTCTTTCAGTGGATTTAAAGCAGAGCTTATGATCACTGAAAATGTGTCACCTTCTCCCAGAAATACATATTTTAGGGATGGTGGTAATGGCTTGGGCTCGGGTTTAGGAGGTTTCTCCTCTTCCTGAGGAAGTCTCAAAGGCTCTTTCAATTCCTCTGAACCCTCCAAATCAGGCTAAACATCTTTAAAGATGTCTTCCAGCTCTGATTCAAGACTCTCAGTCATGTTGACCTCCTCTACCAAAGAGTCAATGAGATCAACTTTCATGCAGTCTTTTGGTGTGTCTGCATGCTGCATGGCTTTGACAGCATTCAACTTAAACTCATCCTCATTGACTCTCAGGGTTACTTCCCCCTTTTGGACAACAATGAGAGTTCGTCCAGTTGCTAGGAAAGGTCTTCCTAGAATGAGAGTAGCACTCTTGTGCTCCTCCATTTCCAGCACTACAAAGTCAGTGGGAAAGGCGAATGGCCCAACCCTGACAATCATGTCCTCAATCACACCTGATGGGTATTTAATGGAGCCATCAGCAAGTTGGAGACATATCCGGGTTGGTTTAACTTCTTCAGTTAAACCAAGCTTTCTTATAGTGGATGCAGGTATTAGGTTGATGCTTGCCCCAAGATCACATAAAGCTGTCTTGGTGCAATTACCCTCTAATATGCATGGTATCAGAAAGCTCATGGGATCTTTAAGCTTTTCTGGAAAGCTTTTCAAAATGACTGCACTGTATTCTTCAGTGAGGAGAACTCTTTCAGTTTCTCTCCAATCCTTTTTATGACTCAAGATCTCTTTCATGAACTTGGCATAAGAAGGTATTTTCTCAAGTGCCTCTGCAAACGGAATCTTTATTTCAAGAGTCCTGAGATAATCTACAAAGCAAGCAAATTGCTTATCCTGCTCCTCTTGGTGGAGTTTTTGAGGATAAGGTATTTTGGCTTTATATTCCTCAACCTTAGTTGCTGCAGGTTTATTTCCTACAGAGGTGGTTGGAGAAGCCTTTTTAGAGGGGTTGTTATCAGCACTTGTGTATGTCTGATCCCTCACTGGCATTTGAATGCCAGGGTTAGAAGCTGGATTGGCGTTGGACGCCAACTCCTTACTTGTTCCTGGCGTTTGAACGCCAGAACTGAGCTTTCATTGGGCGTTTGACGCCAACTCCTTGCTTGTTTCTGGCATTTGAGCACCAGAGTTATTCCTCTCTGGGCTCTTACTGTCCTCAGAGGGATTTTGAATAGCAGTTTGTTCATTTCTTGGTTTCCTGCTACCTTGAAGTGAGGTATTTAATATTTTCCCACTTCTTAATTGAACTGCTTGGCACTCTTCTGTTATTTATTTTGATAACTATTGTCCTGTTTGCTTCAACTGTACCTCCATATTTATATTAGCCATTCTTGTGTCTTGTAGTATCTCCTTAAATTCGGCCAGCTGTTTTGTTAGAAAGTCTAATTGCTGATTGAATTCAGTAATTTGTTCTGCAGGACTAAGTTCAGCAGTTACTGTTTTAGCCTCTTCTTTCATAGAAGATTCACTATTTAGGTACAGATGCTGATTTCTGGCAACTGTATCAATAAGCTCTTGAGCCTCTTCAATTGTCTTTCTCATGTGTATAGATCCACCAGCTGAGTGATCTAGAGAAATTTGAGCTTTCTCTGTAAGCCCATAATAGAAGATGTCTAACTGCACCCATTTTGAAAATATTTCAGAGGGGCATTTTCTTAACATCTCTTTGTATCTCTCCCAGGCATCATAAAGAGATTCATTATCTCCTTGTTTAAAGCCTTGGATGTCCAGCCTTAGCTGTGTCATCCGTTTTGGAGGGAAGTATTGATTCAGGAATTTTTTTGACAGCTGTTTCCATGTCCTTATGCTAGCCTTAGGTTGGTTATTTAACCACCTCTTAGCTTGGTCTTTTACAGCAAATGGAAATAGTAATAATCTATAGACATCCTGATCTACTTCCTTATCATGTACTGTGTCAGCAATTTGTAAAAACTGTGCCAGAAACTCTGTAGGTTCTTCTTGTGGAAGACCGGAATACTGGCAACTTTGCTGCACCATGATAATAAGCTGAGGATTCAACTCAAAGCTACTGACTCCAATGGAGGGTATACAGATACTGCTCCCATATGAAGCAGTAGTGGGGTTAGCATATGACCCCAGAGTCCTTCTGGACTGCTCATTTCCACTTAGGTCCATGATGGAGAAAAGGGAATTGATGTGAATTGCAATTAAAATATATTTTTATTTTTATTTTATAAAAAGAGAACGAATAAAAAAAATGAAATAAAATACCTAGAAATTAAATACAGATTTCGAAAATTAAGAATAAAAAAAATTAAAACTAAAATAATTACTTAATTAAGAAGATTTGAAAAACTTTGGATATGATTTTCGAAAAAGATTTTAAATTTTGAAATAGAAATCTGAATTTTAAAAGCAATTTTCGAAAATTCACTTAAAATAGAGAGAAAAGATATTTTTTTGATTTTTGAATTTTATGATGAAAGAGAAAAACACACAAAAGACACACAACTTAAAATTTTTAGATTTAATGTTCCTTATTTTCGAAAATTTTGGAGGAAAACACCAAGGAACACCAAACTTAAAAATTTTAAGATCAAAACACAAGGAAGACTCAAGAACACTTTGAAGACTCACAAGAACAACAAGAACATGAAGATAGAACACCAAACTTAAAATTTTTAGAAAACCAAAATAAAATTTTCGAAAACTAAAGAAAAATCAACAAGAAAACACCAAACTTAAAGTTTGGCACAAGATTTATTCAAAGAAAAATTATTTTTGAAAAGTTTTTTTTTTAAAAAGAAGATAGCCAATTACAAAGAACATAAGCACAACGCTCTAACCAATTGAGTTATAAATTTAACGTGTTTTAATAAGGTATTTAATAAATAAAGAATTTTTTTGAAAATTGATATTTTGAAAAAGTACAAGAAAAACAGGAAAAGACAAAGAACAAGAAAGGCTAAAGATCAAACAAGGAAAATAAACAAGAACAACTTAAAGATTAAGAAAGAACAATGAACACAAATTCGAAATTTAAAAGAAAATAAATAAAAAAATACAATTGACACCAAACTTAAGATATGAAACTAAACTCAAATAGAAAAACTCAATTATCAGTTTATAAAATTTTCGAAAAAAAATTAAAAAGAGAAAATAAGGATTAAAAAAAATTCAACCAAAAACAATAATAGAAGACTCTAAACCAAAAAGAAAAAATTTTTCCTAATCTAAGCAACAAAATAAACCGTCAGTTGTCCAAACTCGAACAATCCCCGGCAACGGCACGAAAAACTTGGTGCACGAAATTGTGATTCACACTTTTCACAACTCTGCACAACTAACCAGCAAGTGCACTGGGTCGTCCAAGTAATACCTTACGTGAGTAAGGGTCGATCCCACGGAGATTGTTGGCTTGAAGCAATCTATGGTTACCTTGTAAATCTTAGTCAGGAGATTAATTATGATTATCAGTTTGAATTGCGAAAAATAAAAGAGCATGAAATAAATACTTGTTATGCAGTAATGGAGAATATGTTGGAGTTTTGGAGATGCTTTGTCTTCTGAATCTCTGCTTTCCCCTTGTCTTCTTCTTCACGCACGCAAGGTTCCTCCTATGGCAAGCTGTGTGTTGGTGGATCACCGTTGTCAATGGCTACCATCCGTCCTCTCAGTGAAAATGGTCCAGGTGCACTGTCACCACACGGCTAATCATCTGTCGGTTCTCACTCATGCTGGAATAGGATCCATTGATCCTTTTGCGTCTGTCACTACGCCCAACCCTTGTAAGTTTGAAGCTCGTCACAGTCATTCAATCCCTGAATCCTACTCGGAATACCACAGACAAGGTTTAGACTTTCCGGATTCTCAAGAATGCTGCCAATGGATTCTAGCTTATACCACGAAGATTATGATTAAGGAATTCAAGAGATACTCATTCAATCGAAGGTAGAATGGGAGTGGTTGTTAGGCACGCGTTCATAGATTGAGAATGGTGATGAGTGTCACGGATCATCACATTCATCATATTGAAGTACGAATGAACATCTTAGATAGAAACAAGCGTGTTTGAATAGAAAACAGAAATAATTGCATTAATTCATCGAGACACAGCAGAGCTCCTCACCCCCAAAAATGGAGTTTAGAGACTCATGCCGTCAAAGAGTACAAAGTTCAGATCTAAAAATGTCATAGGGTACAAAATAATCCTCTAAAAGTTGTTTAAATAGTAAGCTAGTAATATAGGTTTGCAGAGAATGAGTAAACTATGATAGATAGTGCAGAAATCCACTTCTGGGGCCCACTTGGTGTGTGCTGGGGCTGAGACTTAAGCTTTACACGTGCTTAGGCTGTTTCTGGAGTTAAACGCCAGGTTGTAACCTGTTTTGGGCGTTTAACTCCAACTTGTAACCTGTTTCTGGCGTTTAACACCAGACTGCAACATGGAACCAGCATTGAACACCAGTTTACTTCATCTATCCTTGAGCAAAGTATGGACTATTATATATTGCTGGAAATCTCTGAATGTCTACTTTCCAACACAATTAAGAGCGCGCCAATTGGACTCTTTTAGCTCCAGAAAATCCATTCTGAGTGCAGAGAGGTCAGAATCCAACAACATCAGCAGTCCTTTTTCAACCTGAATAAGATTTTTGCTCAGCTCCCTCAATTTCAGCCAGAAAATACCTGAAATTATAGAAAAACACACAAACTCATAGTAAAGTCTAGAAATATGAATTTTTCCTAGAAACTAAAGAAAATATACTAAAAACTAACTAAAATATACTAAAAACTACATGAAATTAACCCCAAAAAGCGTATAAAATATCCGCTCATCACAGCACTTGCAGGTGTTTAATCCCTCACTGGTGTTTGAACGCCAGGGTTGGACGTGGATTGGGCGTTTAACACCAGTTCCCAACCCTTTTCTGGAGTTTGAACACCAGAACCGGACATGGATTGGGCGTTTAACGCCAGTTTTCCACCCTTTTCTGGCGTTTGAACGCCAGACTTATTCCTCTCTGGGCTCTTACTGTCCTCAGAGGAATTTTGGGTAGCAGGTTGCTCATCCTCTGTCAGCTGTTCCTTTCTTGGCTTTCTGCTGCTTTGAGTTGAGATATTTAATATTTTTCCACTTCTTAATTGAACTGCTTGGCACTCCTCTGTTATCTGTGTTGATAACTGCTATTTTGTCTAATTCAATTGTGATTTCATATCCTTGTTAGCAATTTTGGTTTCCTGTAGCATCTCCTTAAATTCTGCTAACTGCCTTGTTATAGAAGATAGTTGCTGATTGAGTTCAGCAACTTATTCCTGAGGACTAAGGTCAATTGATACTGCCTTAGCTTCTTCTTTCATGGAGGACTCCTCACTTATGTACAGATGCTGATTTCTAGCAACTATATCAATAAGCTCTTGAGCCTCTTCAATAGTCTTTCTCATGTGTATAGATCCACCAGCTGAGTGGTCTAGAGATATCTGAGCTTTTTCTGTAAGCCCATAGTAGAAGATGTCTAATTGCACCCACTCTGAAAACATTTCAGACGGGCATTTCCTTAGCATCCCTCTGTACCTCTCCCATGTGTTATAAAGGGATTCATCATCCTCTTGTTTAAAGCCTTGGATGACCAGCCTTAGCTGTGTCATCCTTTTTGGAGGGAAATATTGATTCAGGAATTTGTCTGATAACTATTTCCATGTTCTTATGCTTGTTGTGGGTTGGTTATTTAACCACCTCTTAGCTTGATCTTTTACAGCAAATGGAAACAGTAACAACTTGTATACATCCTGATCTACCTCCTTGTCACGCACTGTGTCAGCAATTTGCAAGAACTGCGCCAGAAACTCAGTAGGTTCTTCCTGTGGAAGACCGGAATACTAGCAATTTTGCTGCATCATGATAATGAGCTGAGGATTTAGCTCAAAACTGCTTGCTTTGATGGGAGGTATACAGATGCTACTCCCATATGCAGTAGTAATGGGGTTAGCATATGACTCCAAAGTCCTTCTGGACTGTTCATTTCCATTTATGTCCATGATGAATAAAATGGAATTGATATGAATTGCAAACAAAATACATTTTTGTTTTTATTTTATTTAAGTAGAAACAAACCGAATTATTAAGAATAAATAAAAATAATAAGATAAAATAAAATAATTAGAAATTAAAATGTAAATTTCGAAAACCAAGAGAAAATTAAATTTAAAAACAAAAATTATTTATTTAATTAAGAAGATTTGAAAAACTTTGGATATGATTTTTGAAAAATATTTTGAAATTTGAAATTTCAAAACTAAGATAAGATGGAATAGGAAGTTTTAAAATAAAAATCTAAATTTTTAAAGGGAAATTCAAAAATTAATTAAAATAAAGAGAAAAGATATTTTTGAATTTAATGAAGAAAGAGAAAAACAGTAAAATTGACACCAAACTTAAATTTTTAGATCAAAACAAAGGAAACAAACAGGAAAACTTTGAATATCACAATGAACACTAAGAACAACTTTGGAAAAATCTTTAAGAAAACAGAAACACAAAGGACACCAAACTTAAAAATTTTTTATATTCTGAGCACTAATAATTCGAAAAAAATTAAAAGAAAAATAAAATCATGCAATTGGCACCAAACTTAAAATATGAAACTAAACTCAAACAGAAAACTCAATTATTAGTTTATAAAAATTTTCGATAAAAATGAGAAACAAAATAAGGATTCTGAAAGAAAGTTTCAACCAAAAACAATTATAGAAGACGCAATTTTAGTTACTCTAAACAAAAAAGATAAATTTTTCCTAATCTAAGCAACAAAATAAACCGTCAGTTGTCCAAACTCGAACAATCCCCGGCAACGGCGCCAAATACTTGGTGCACGAATTGTAAATCACAATTTTCACAACTCGTACCACTAACCAGCAAGTGCACTGGGTCGTCCAAGTAATACCTTACGTGAGTAAGGGTCGATCCCACGGAGATTGTTGGCTTGAAGCAAGCTATGGTTATTTTCTAATTCTTAGTCAGGAAATTAATAATAAAAATGGTTGGGTTTATGAGAAGTAATTAACATAAAATAAATATTACTTGTTATGTAGTAATGGAGAACATATTGAGGTTTTGGAGATGCTTTGTCATCTGAATCTGAGCTTTCTTACTATCTTCTTCTTCACGCACACAGGTCTCCTTTCATGGCAAGCTGTATGTTGGTGGATCACCGTTGTCAATGGCTACCATCCATCATCTCAGTGAAAATGGTCCAAATGCGCTGTCACTGCACGGCTAATCATCTGTCGGTTCTCACTCATGTTGGAATAGAATCCGTTGATTCTTTTGCGTCTGCCACTAAGCCCAACACTCGCGAGTTTGAAGCTCATCACAGTCATCCCTTCCCAGATCCTACTCAAAATACCACAGACAAGGTTTAGACTTTCCGGATCTCAGGAATGGCCGCCAATAATTCTAGCCTATACCACGAAGACTCTGATCATGAACCAGGACGCTAAGAGATACACACTCAAGCTAGTGCAGATAGATCGGAGGTGGTTGTCAGGCACGCGTTCATAGGTGAGAATGATGATGAGTGTCACGGATCATCACATTCATCAGGGTGAAGTGCGAGTGAATATCTTAGAATAGAAACAAGTGTGATTGAATGAAAAACAGTAGTAATTGCATTAATTCATCAAAACACAGCAGAGCTCCTCACCCTCAATCATGGGGTTTAGAGACTTGACGTTAGGATTTTTGCTAGTAAAGAATTTATAAAAATAGTCGCATTGTAGATATAGTTTCTAAACCAACAGAAATCCCTTCGTACAAACGTTTTGGTTGTCACAAGTAACAAACCCCTAAATAAATTGATAACCGAGGTATTCAAACCTCGGGTCGTCTTCTTAAGGAACTGCAGGGAAGTATGTTCTTATTATTGGTTATGAAGATTGTAAATTGGGGTTTTGAAGATGAGAAACAAGTAATTTAAATTTCAATTAAAGTAAGTAAGAGACTGTAATTTAAATAAATAACTGTAAAACACACTTTTGGCAAGGTATGGGAGATTAGAAGTCCTATCCTAGTTATCCTTATCAATGATGATGAAAATTGAATCTTAATTCCACTTAGTTAACCTTTTCTAGAGCAAGGGAAGGTCAAGTGACTAATTAGTTAGATCCTCAAATCCTAGTTAATCCCTAAGGAAAGATTGGGATTATTGAAGTTCAATTCAATTAGCAAAGATAACGATTATCAATCATGTTTGAGTTTGATAACTCCTGAGTTACTGATTTCTTAACCAAGACCAAAAAGGGGAAAGTAAATCTACTGGAATAAAAATGTCTTCAGATTGGGGATAAAAGTAACATAAATAAAAGAAAGCAATTGTAAACTGAAATACCTCAAATAACATTAATTCAAAGAGTAATCTGTAACATGGAAGAATTCATAAATAAAATTGAGAAAATAATAAAAAGAAATATTGAACCTGGTAAAGAGATAATCCTAAAAGCGAATAAAATCCTAATTCTAAATCCTAATCCTAAAGAGAGAGGAGAGAATCTCCCTCTCAAAACTAAATCTAAATCATGGAAAACTAACTAATTGGAGACTCTCCCTCTAAATGGATGCATTCTCCCACTTTATAACCTCTGGTCTATGCCTTTTGGACTTGGATTTGGGCCAAAAAGGGCTTCAGAATTCGCTATGAGCGTTTTCTGCAATTTCTGGTGCGTGGCCTCTGTCACGCGTCCGCGTGGGTCACGCGGTCGCGTCATTGGGAGTTTTTCCTTGTCACGTGGTCGCGTCAGTCATGCGTCTGCGTCATATCGTTTCGCTCAAGGCGCACGGTAGCGTCAGTCATGCGGCCGCGTTAATGTCTTTTCGCGCTGGCATGCGGCCGCGTCGCCCATGCGAGCGCGTGGCTGCCAGTTTCTTCAAAAACTCCGTTTTATGATTTCCTTCCAATTTTTTATGTTTCCTTTCCATCCTTTAAGTCATTCCTGCCTTAGAAGATCTGAAACTACTCAACACACGAATCACGGCATCGAATGGAAATAAAGGGTAATCAAAATAATTATTTTTAAGCATAGGAAACATGTTTTTCACATACATTACATAATAGGGAAGGAAAAGTAAAACCATGCAATTAATATGAATAAGTGGGTGAAGGATTGAATAAATCACTCAGATTAAGCACAAAATATATCATAAAATATGGGTTTATCAACCTCTCCACACTTAAACAATAGCATGTCCTCATGCTAAATCCAAGAGTAATGTTAGGTTAAAGTGGTGGAATGTCATGCAATGCAATCTAATCTAAATGCAACTACCTAAATGAATCATGCAATTCTAAATTTTTATTCACTTGTATATAAAGCTTACATGTAGTTGAATTAATTCACATTCTCAAGGAATCATATATATAGCCAAGCATTAGATAGTGATAAAGTGCCTTTACAATTGAGATGGGAGAGAAAAACATTTTATAAACTTGCAAGACAATTTATAATTTAAGCAGAGATATATGTTAATGAGCTATTGAACCCTCACTGGATTTTGTGTTTACTCTCTAGTCACTCAGTGTTTATTGGGTTAAACACTCTATTCTTCTTTTTTTATTCTTACTTTCTATAACTTTGTTCTTCATCTAACCAATCAACAATTATAGAATATAGACATACCAAAGTCATGAGGTCTTTAATTAAGGTTGTAATGGGGCCAAGGTAAAGGTAAGGGTATATGTATAAGGCTAAGTGAGCTAATTAAGCGAATCCTTGATTAGTCTAAGATCTCACCTAACATACATACTTTGTAAAGCAAAACTTCTTTACCTATTTTCCCACTTTTTCCCACTTTTGATGTTACATGCTCATACTTTAACTTTTGTCCCATGTGCATTTATTTTGCATTTGGAGAATTCTTTTGTATCCCCTTTATTCAAATACTGAAAAATAACATTTTTTTATTGCACATGGTAATTCAATTATTTGATTTTACATGAGCATGCTTCCCAAAATTTTTATTTGAATAATTTTATTCTTTTCAACTTTTCTACCTTTTGTTTTTATCATCCGTGTTCCCAATAGGTTTCCCACACTTAAACAATTACACACTTTCTATCTTAAGCTAACCAAGGATTCAACTTGGGATTTTTATTTTGTTTTTTTGCTTAAGGCTAGTATTGTGGTTTATAGAATAAGAGGGGGTTTAAAGGTTCAAGGGGGCTGACAAGGGTGATGTAAAAGGTAGGCTAATTTGGGATAAGTGAGCTAAAATCAAACAATGGCCTCAATCACTCTCTTGGTATGTATTTCTATTCTATAATTGGACATATAGATTAAAACAAAGTAAAGAACATCAGAATAAATAAGAAGGGCGGAACACACAGGAATAAAATATTATGGTTTGAATGTAACCATACAATTAAGCTCAAAACTCACAGGCTGTGTGTTCTCTAACTCAAAAATCATATATCAGTTATGTATGTCATGCAAGTAAAATTAAAAGTTTCCATTATTCTCAATGTAAAACTTAAGGTGGCTTTAAAGTTCTAGTGTTTTTCCTTGATGAAATGTTGTTAACTAACTAACATTTAATGCTATATATACAAGGTGAGTGGATTGTTTCTATTATGTCCAAGTTTCTAGTTTACTTCCTTTTTATATTTTCAATTTAAACTAAGCTATCTTATGCTAAAAAGGGTAAACTATACTAATTAATCCACAATTTCTATAACTAATAAGTTAGAATTGTAACTAAACTAAATGGCTAAAATATGAACTAAAGTGCGAAATGCAGAAAATAGAGTATAAATACATGAAAATAGCAATGTATAAGTATTGGGAAAATAAAAATAAAAATAAAGAGAAAAATACAGAAAAATAGCAAAATAAAATGAAAGAGTCTATAGTGGTTCACCAAAAGAATACGCCAGAGATGGCGACCTCCCCACACTTAAAATGAAGCATCGTCCCTGATGCTCACTCAAGCAGGGTGTGAAGGGGTGTCATCACTAGAAGGGTGGGTAGCTGGAGTCTCTGTGGTGGTGGTCTGAGGATCTGCCTGCTGCAGAGGAGGTACTGACCGGATAGGGATCTTTGGGTCTACAGCTTGAATCTGAGGCGGAGCCTCCTGATGTGATGCAGCCTGCTCTGTGCCTGCCTGTGCAGCCTCACTCTGTGGATGGGTCTCTGCCTCGTGATCATCCGCCTCCTCCTCAGATGGTGTGTCAGGCTCTGAGGGAATGTCGCCGCCAGATCGGATCATCAGCTTCAGGTGCTCATAGCGTCGCTTGTTGCGACGCTCCATCTGGTCGAGCCGCCAAAACAGGCGGTGCACTAGGTGATAAACTGGCTCTGAGGCAGGTGGAGGTGCAGTAGTGGTAGCAGGGGTGGCTGGGGTAGCTGTGGAGGAAGAGGGGCTAGCAGATGGTGTGGCTGTCTCAGCAGTAGCAGTGAGGAATGGAGGTCTGTAGCCCAAAGCCAGAAAGTTCCTGCTGTGAGTAGGGGTGTGCAAAAAAACTAGTTTCACTGAACTGAATTGAAACTAAACTGAAACTATTTTAAATAAACCAGTTTTTTTAAATAAAAAACTGAACTGAAACCATAGTTTTTATGAAAACCAATTTATTAAAAACCAGTTTTTATGGTTCAGTTTAGTTTTAAACCAAATTAAAACTGGTTTTATTTAAACTCTAAAATTAATTTTTACATACTCTTTCTCTCTCTCCCTTCACTTTCTCTCTCCCCTTCCTCTCTCTCTCCTCTTTCTCCCCCTCCCTCCCTTCTCTCTCTCTTTTCCCTTTCTTCCTTCTCTCTCTCTCTCTCTCTCTCTCTCTCTCCCTCTCTCTTCTCTCTCTCCTCCCTTCTCTCTCTCTCTCTCTCCCTTCTCTCTCTGTTCTCTCTCTCTCCGTCTCTCTTCCTCTCTATCTCTCCTCTTTCTCCCTCTCCTCTCTCTCTCTCTCTCTCCTCTCCCTCCTCTCTCTCCCCTCCCATCTCTCTTTGTCTCTCTCTCTCTCTCATTTCCCCTCTCTCTCTCTCTCCCTCTCCTTTCCCGTCTCTCTTCCTCTCTCTCTCCTCCTCTTTCTCCCTCTCCTATCTCTCTCTCTTTCCTTTCCCTCCTCTCCCTCTCTCTCCTCCCTTCTCTCTTCTTCTTCTTCTTCTCTCTCTCTCTCCCTCCTTTTCCTCGTTCTCCCCTTCTCTCTCTCTCTCTCTCTCTCTCTCTCTCTTTCTCTCTCTCTCTCCTTCTTCTCTTTCTTCCCCTCCTCTCTCTCTCTATTTCCTCTCGTTCTCTCTCCCTCTTTTTCCTTTTTCTCCCCTCTCCCCCGCTCCCCCTCCTTTCCCCTTCTCTCTCTCTCTCTCTCTCTCTCTCTCTCTCCCATTTTCCCTTTCTCTCCCCTTTTATTTCTCTCTCTCCTCTCCTTCCTCTCTCTCTCTCTCCTTCCTTTATCTCTTCCTCTTTCTCTTTCTCTCTCTCTCTCTCTCTCTCTCTCTCCTTTTTCCATTTTCTCTCTTTTTCTCTCCTATTTCTCTCTCTCCCCCTTCCCTTCTTTCTCTCTCATCTTTTCTCTCTTTCTTCGCCCTCCTCTCTCTCTCTCGCTCTCCTCTTTCTTCCCTTCCTTTCTCTCTTTTCTCTTTCTCTCTCAATCTTCTCTCACTCTATATCCCTCTTCTCTCACTCTCCCTTTTTTCTAAAATAAGAGAGAGAATGAGGGAGAGAGAAAAGAGAAAAAAATTTGAGAGAAGGAGAGATAGGAAAAAGAGAGAGAGGAGGAGGAGGAGAGAGAGAAAGAGAGAGAATGGAGGGGGAGAAAGAGCGCAAGAGAGAGAGGAAGAGAGAGGGAGAGAAAGTAAGAGAGACAGAGAGAAAGAGAGAGGGAGAGAAAGAGGAGGGGAAGAGGGAAGGAGAGAAAGTGAGAGAGAAAGAGAGAGGAGGGAAAAGGGAAGGAGACAGAGGGAGACAGAGATAGAGAGGAGGAGGGATAGGGGAGAGAGAATGAGAGAAATGGATAGAGAGAGAAAAGGGAGAGAGAAAGAAAGGGGTGGGGGAGAAAGAGAGAGAGAGGAGGGGAAGAGAGAGAAATATAAGAAGAGAGAGGGGGAGAGAGAGAAAAGGAAAGGGGGGAGAGAGAGGAAGACAAAGAGAGGGGAAGGGGAGAAAGAGGGGGAGAAAGAGAGAAGAGAAAGAGTGAGAGGGGAAGAAGAGAGAGAAAGGGAGAGAAGGAGAGAGAGAAAGGAGGGAAAGAGAGGGAGAGAAGAGAGAGAGAGAGAGAGAGAGAGAGAGGAGGGAGAGAGAGAGAGAAGGAGAGAGAAAGAGAAAGAGAGAGATAAAGAGGAAGGAGAGAGAAGGAGAGAAGGAGAGAGAGAGGGAGGGAGAGAGAAAGGGGAAGAAAGAGAATGTAAAATCTAATTTTATATATGTTAAGAGAGAGAGAAAGAGAGAGAGGGAGAGAGAAAGAGAGAAAGGAGAGGGAGAGGAAAAGAGAAGAGGGAGAGAGAGAGAGAGAGAGAGAGAGAGAGAGAGAGAGGAGGGATAGGGGAGAGAGAGAATGAGAGAAAGGGGAGAGAGAGAAGAGAGAGAGAGAGAGAGGGAGAGAGAAAAGGAAAAGGGGGAGAGAGAGAGAGAAAGGAGGGGGAGAGAGGGAGAGAAGAAGAGAGAGGAAGAGGGGAAGGAGAGACAGTGGGAGAGAGAGAAAGGAGGGGGAGAGAGGGAGAGAAGGAGAGAGAGAGAGGGAGAACATAAGGAGAGAGAGAGGGAGTGAGAGAGAGAGGAGAGAGAGAGAGGGGGGAGAGAGAGGGAGAGAAGAAGAGAAAGAGTGGGAGAGAGAAAATGTAAAAACTAATTTTATATATGTTAAAAGTTAAAAGTAGTTTTAGCCTATAAACCAGTTTAAACTGGTTTTTTCAATTAAAACTGGTTTTATTTTTATGAACTGGTTTAAACTAGTGCACTGTATTGTAAACTGGTTTAAAACCAGTTTCTTATTTGACAAAGTAGTTTGGTTCAGTTTCTAAACCATTTAAAATGGTTTAGTGCAGTTTCAGTTCAATTTATGAAAAAACTGAACCATGAACACCCCTAGCTGTGAGGGATAATCTTCTTGCATTCTGCAGCAGGTGGCTTCTCATCAGCATCCTCCCAAGGCACGTCAGCTCGACGGCCTAGCTGTATAATCAGATAAGGAAAGGGTAGAGTGCCTCGGACGTGGACCCTGGCCATATAGTACCGGATAAAGCGTGGCAGGTACAGGTCCTTACCCTCCATCACACACCATAGAAGGGTGATCATAGCGGTAGGGATCTCTGTCTCATGGGTACTCGGCATGACAAAATTGCTCAAGATCTGGTGCCATAGCCGAGCCTCATCATTTAAGTAAATCCGCTTGATTCCCTTTGGCATGGTGGTGTTCTGACCCATGATCCATGGAACGGTCAGGTCAAGGGCTATCCTGGCCTTGACTGCATCCCAATCAAACTTCATGAAGCGCATATCCTCCTCAGCTTTTTGATAACTATCCAGCTGATCAGATTTAGGCAGAAGCTTCAGAACATCCTCTATGGCCTCTTCAGTGACCAGAATCTGCTTCCCTCTTAGGTTCACTGCATCTAGGGAAGTCTTGAAGTAATTGCAGTAGAATTCCCTTACCCAAGAAGCATTGACCTCAGTCAGGTTTCTTTCCAGGAAGAACCAGCCTCTTTGTTTGATTTGCCCAGAGGTGTATTGCTGGAGTTCTTCTAGGATTTTCAAAGTCCTCTCCAGGTACAGGTTCCTGGAGGTTGCAAACACTGGAAACTTCAGCTCACAGTATCGGTTTGCAAACTTTCCTGGATCAGTAGCAGGGAGTAACTGGTCGGCCTTCTCCTGCGGGGTAAAGTTTTTCTCCCACCAGGAGTCCTCGTGCATGATATCCAGGATGGACGTGGAGGATTCACCTCTTTTACGTTTTCCAGTAGTTGCCTTTGCCTTTCGTTTTCTTTGGCTGGCAGACATCCTGAAAAATAAAAAACCAGGATATAATAAAAACAGGAAAACAAATAAGCAAATAAGCAAAAGAAACACAAAGTTGCAAAGGAGGAATAGAATTAGGAAAATGAGTTAAGTAAATTTGTATTAAGGATTGTATAAGATTTAGAATACTGAGACGAAAAATGGCACAACCCAAAATGTAATTGAATTCATGTTAATTAAAAAAAATTATCATCAAGCCTAGGTTAGAAGGTTAAAAGAAAGTGAAAAAATAGAAGAGATATTTGGAAAGGTTAGGTTGGTTAGAATTGAAAAAGAGTTTAGGAAGTTAAAATAGTGAGGTAGTAAAAAGTGGTGTAAAGTAAGTGGCATAATGATAATATTCCAAGTAACAGGCATTCACAAATAGAAGCTATAGGTAACTCATATCCAAACAAGGAAATTAGGTTGACGATGATTCAGATTAAGAACCAGGAAATCAAAAAGGATAAGAAAGCTTGCCCTGGCATTCATGAATTAGTTTGGTAAAAGCAGAGTGAAGCAGAATTTAAAAGTACTAAAACCAAAACATGAATGAAAGAAGAACAGTTTTACAAAAAATGGGGCAGCGTTCTAGCTAAAATTGGATTGTTCCGGAAAATAAACAGCAGTCATAAGAGTTCATATGAGTTAAAAATATAGCTGCAGTTACATATAAGGAATATGAACATGGAAAAGCAGTGTAAAGAGCAGCATGAAACAGGAAATTACAGCATATGAACAATACTAACAGTAACAGCAGAATTGCGAAAAGTAGAAAATAAGAAACACGAACAGCGTAATTAATCAGGCCTAAATCCACTAACCACATCCTAGGCTACCTAACAACCTAAAATCCACTACAACATGCATCTCTAACTAGCCTAATGATGAACAAAATCAGAAAAATATGGAGTTAACTACGAATGATAGAAGGGTGGCGTTAAGCGGAACCTGGAAGGTGTAGGAAAGAAAAGTGGGGTAGAGAGGTGGCTGGGGGATGGTGATGGTGGCATCTGGCATAGCGGTTGGCGGTGGCGCGGCGGCGGTAGGTGCTGTTCGGAGGCAGGGGCTTAGGGAAGGGCAATGGGGTAGGGGGAGAGAAAGGGAAGGAAGGGAAGGGGGCGTGGGTGGCGGATGGGGGCGCGGCGGTGACGGCAGCGTGGTGGGGTGGTGATTGCGGAGGGGGGTAGTGGCGGTGGAGGGAGGAAGAAGAAGGAAGAAGAAGAAAAAAAGGGAAGGAGGAAGGGGGGTGGCGTGGCGGCGGTTGGTGATGGTGGCTGGGTGGTTGGAGAAGAAGTGAGGAAGGAGAAGGGTTGGGGGGCGCGAATGGTAGGGTTCGTGTGACTGGGGTTATGGAATTTGAATCCACGCGGTCGCATGGGGCACGCGGTCGCGTGGTTGGGCTGAAATGGGGGTTGACGCGATTGCATGGAATGGATCAGGGATTGAATGACGCGATCACCTGGGGCATACGATCGCGTCGCTGGAAATTGTGCTAAACGCACGATTCCAGCTTCGTTTCAGCGCAACTCTCTGTTTCCTTTTGGGGTGTTGTGTAATCCATGCGACGCGATCGCGTCGCTCACGCTGTCGCGTGGGATTGATGTTGTGCAAGGGACGCGATCGAATGGGCGTTTTGTGCAAAACGCACAATGGCTGTACAATTCCAGCCTAACTTTCTGGACGTTGGATGTTTACGCCGATCTCCAGATCACGCGGCTGCGTGAATGACGCGGTCGCGTGGGAAGTGTTTTTCGCAACTTAACGTGATCGCATGAATGATGCGGTCGCGTCGTGCACCCTTTTTTTTTTATGCAGTATGCAGAATGCAATGCTTAATGTGAATGCTATTTAAAACTCCAGATTCAATATAATAAAATAAAACAAAACTTGAAAACAAGTAAAACTAAATAAATAAAAAAAATTGAAAAGGGAACGATCATACCATAGTGGGTTGTCTCCCACCTAGCACTTTTAGTTAAAGTCCTTAAGTTGGACATTGGATGAGCCTCCTACTATGGCAGTTTATGCTTAAACTCGTCCATAAATCTCCACCAATGCTTAGAATGCCAATAGCTTCCGGGATCCCAAACTAGGCATGTAAAGCTTCTGAGCAGCTTCAAATAGATTCTCAGGCTCTCGGGGTGACGAATGTCAAAATAGATTCCAGGATCCCAAACTTGGCTTTTAAATCCGCCTTCGTCTTGATCTATATTTTTCCATCTGGGCGGTTTAGAAATTAAATTCTCAACAAGATAACGAAACGTTTTCTGAGATCCATTTGATAGATCATGATGCCAATCTGCACACTTCGAGTTGAAGCGTGGAACCTTATTGAACTTTGTGCACCAGCTCTGAGCACGAGCCATTTCCCGTTTACTCTTAAAGTCGCAGAGAGCTCTAAGCTGGCCATCTGTTTCAAACAAACCATATTTAAGTGGAAAAATAACGTTTACTCTTCATTCTCCCTCTCTCTGACCCAATATCACCTTTACTTAATTTCACTGCTCATAACTATACATAATATGGATCTTGATTAATTAGTGAAATTTTAATTTCTGTGTGGAAATTACTTAATTCAGAACGCCACCGATTATGTGTTTTCATCTGTTTCATATTAAGAGTACTGTCCACATGCAGTAGTAGGAGTATATATGCTTTTACATTTTCTATTTCCTCTTATATATATGCTTTCTGTGTGTAACAAACTCTGCTTTATGCTTAATTAAATTTGATTAGCTTTCATATTCCTAATTAAGATAGTATTTTGTTGAACCAGATTGGGGTTGGGTGCTTATTAGAGAAGCTAATAAGGCTAATAATTTGAATTTCCTCATATAGAGCTGAAGCTTGCCGGACTTATTTTTTTTCTTGCTTATATTTATATAAATTATATTTAATTTGTTCTTTTTTTTGTGGTTTAGTAATGTTTTTTTTTTTTTTTGATAATGCATATTTTAGAACGAGCGAAATGAGAAGAACCGGTTGATTGTAGAAAGAGAAAAAGCTTTTAGCTTTTTTTGAAGTTATAGATTGGTTTCTAATATATATATTTAGTGGTTCTAATATTTTATATGCTAAAGTTTTTGCTTCTTTTATGGGTTGTTATATTAATATAATACATTGGAATGAGGAGTTGTGTTGAGACAATTTTGCTTCTTTTGGTTTTAATTTCTATTTATCTATTACTTCTATTTAGCAGCAGAGAAAGAAGAAGAACAACTCGAGCATGGCACAAACGCTAGCGATGCCTATAGCTCCCTCTCTCGCCCTAATCTCAAACCCTAGACCTCTTTCCAGAGCCGTCTATTTCCCTATTCTCAACCCTCCCAAGGTAACATAAAACAAACTCTACCTTACATTTCTGAAATTTGTTTGTTTACTTTCGAATTTGTGTGCTCAGGTGAGAGAGTTAAGCATAGAGTGCGCTCGAGTTGGCGGAGTGGAGATTCCGAACAACAAGAGAATTGAGTTCTCGCTACAGTACATCCATGGAATTGGAAGGAGCAGAGCTCGTAAGATTATCTGCGATATAAGCATGGACAACAAGGTCACTAAGGATCTCAGCGAAGAGGATCTCATCACTCTTAGAGATGAAGTCTCCAAATACGTCATTGAAGGCGATTTGGTTAGTTTCCTTTCGCTTAAACCATTCAATTAATTAAGAAGAAAGTTTAATTTATTGAAGTGTTTATTGATTTTCTCAGAGGAGGTTTAATGCGCTGAATATAAGGAGATTGAAGGAGATTCAATGTTATAGAGGATAGGTAGATAGGTACGTTTGCTGAAGAAGGCAAACAAAATATCAGTGCTATGCGATGCCGAAGTCGCACTCATCATCTTCTCTACCAAAGGCAAGCTCTTCGAATATTCCAGTGATCCCTGGTTCGTACCTCTTCATTCTCCCTCTCTCTGACCCAATATCACCTTTACTTAATTTCACTGCTCATAACTATACATAATATGGATCTTGATTAATTAGTAAAATTTTAATTTCTGTGTGGAAATTACTTAATTCAGAATGCCACCGATTATGTGTTTTCATCTGTTTCACATTAAGAGTACTGTCCACATGCTGTAGTAGTAGAAGAAAAAATTGAACTATGAATGATTTCAAATTTTAAAGGTAGAAGAAAAACAGAAAAGTTATTGCTTATTAATGTGATGATTTTGTGGGTTGGAAGTGTTCAAGTAGCTGCTTCTCAAAGAGTATTTTTATAGAATACGGATTGAATCAAAATGAAGAAGCAAGAACAGAGTTGAGAGCAGTAGATGCATGGATACTAACTGACAAGCCTTACTCTCATCAATCCATTCATTTGGTAAGCTTCAATCTCCATTCCCATTTCTTCCCCTTCTTGGATCGGTTTTTGGCTATGATATCTTGGTGTTTCAGGTTTCTTTCTTTTCCTAACCCTTATTGATATAGCTACCTGTGCGATTGGGATTCATGGAAAAGGATCCTGGGAACAAATTTTTTTTGGTCTGATTTGTCAGATTCATTTAAAGATCGGTGGTAGTTCTCAAGAGGAAATCAGCCTAGGGTTCATGTCACTCTGCCTCTCTCTTATCTTGAGAAACAACAAGTTAGGTGGGAATTTTTACGGCGGCCCTATCCTTTCTCTGTCCCCTTCCATCATGTGGCGTGTTTCACTGTTCAGTCCGAATTTCCTGTGATGTAGGTCTGTAGTGGTTATGACTTATTTCAAATTCTTTGATATTTGTTTACTTTGATACTCAAGTTTCCTTTCAATTAACAGGATTTGTTTTTGTCCCTGTTTGGGTGTTCTTTTCTGATTCTGTTTTGAAAATTGGATTTTTTGTTTTGATATAAGATATTTTGTTCCAGTAACAGTAATTGTTTTTGGTTCTGTTCATCCATTCCCTTCTGATTTCCTTCTGAAAATTGGGTGGTTTTGTTTGTATTGCTGCTTGTGTGATAGATGAAACAAATGAACTATGCTTAGTGTCAATTGATTCAAAAAAGCTCCTCTCTAATCTCACCCCCTGGAAGGAATGTTGGAAGATAACACTCAGAATCATCAGAATGAGGAGTTTAATTGATCATAGGGAGGAGAATGAAGAACATGCTTTTCTTCGGCTTCTGATAATGGATAAAGAAGTTAGTTATTATAGCTATTTTGATAGTTTTGTTGAATAAGTTTGTATAGAAAAATTTTAGTCGCTTTAATTAGTCATTTGAATTGGATAATAACTGTTCAATTCACAGATTTAATCATGCTGCTTCAGATGCTTTTTGAACTTTTCTTTAACTAAAAGTTTTATATGATGTTGACTAGAAACATAAATTGAGTTTACTACAACACATGTGTGGAGTGTGAGTGTTGATATTTCCTTATCTTATTCGATTTCAGTTTTACTGTGTTCTTTGGGGATTTTATTTGTATGTGAAAATTCTAAAATATCTTCAATTTCCTAACTGATTTAAGGTGCTGGAAATGACACGCTTTAAAGTTTCTCAAATAAATTTTTACTCATAAGAAGGTCTCGAATTTCTGTATAATTTGTTCTTACTTTTGGTTAATGATTTGTACCCTTTCTTCCGGGTGTGAAAATTCTGAAATTGTGTTTGACTCTGTGTTCTCGGTTTTCCTTTGTTATTTGTAGATTTTATTCCGGGTTGAAAATTCTAGAATAATTGCAATAACATAAAAGTGTCAGTTTAACAAAATCTTAGTGGCTTCGATTAGTCACTTGAATTTGATACTGCCTAATTAGTGAAATGACATGCTTTCAAATTTCAGTTTTTAATATTTTCTCATTCAAAGATTTCAAGGTTCTTTTTGTTCTTTATTATAAGTTTGGCTGTATTCTTCGGATTTTTAATCTTGAGTTTGAATATGCTAAAAGCTTTTCAAAATAAGTGAACAAGTGCGGTTTTAATTTGACCAATTTATGCATTCAAGTTCGAAAAACTATTGTGTTAAAACGGTGGAAAATTCTTTAAAAATCTGTATGGTGTAATTTCAACCGCTGGGTTCCTTTATTTTATTCTTTATTGTTTCTTTGATCTTTTGGTCTTTATTTTCTTGGGTACTTATTGTATCAATGCATATTTTGTTTCCCTCTTTTATGAGTGATGGGCGTAATGGATGATGATTTGCTTTTGATGGTCCGCTCTGGTGTTTGCAGTGGCGGCGGTGGCACTACTAGGTATGATTCTTCATTCATATTATTCTGTTTTTTTTTTCATTTTATTTTTCACCTTTGTGGCTTGATATGGTTCAATTTCAATTGCTGCCTTCCTCATTTTGTATGTTGAGAAGTCGTTACCTGTTTTCTTACTACTGGTTATTTTCTTTTTTTTTTTCTGATGTTTTTTGTCACAACTAAATTGAGTGTTAAATTTACCTTTGTGCCCTTTTTTTGTCTTCGGAGTCAAAATTACCTTTTTGCCTTATTTATATACAAGTGTACACCACTCTGGTCATTGGTGTAGGTTGTATTGTGTCGCGTCTTTGCCTTGATTCTTTTCCATTATCTCAGTGGGATTCAAAGTGGGTAAGGATTTTGTTTCTGAAATTAATTTTGTTTATCATCATTGTCTTTTCTAGATATTATTGTGTTTCACATAATTATGAATTCGCTGTATTTAATTCTAAGGTTTCTTTGAATGTCTTTCAAAATTTACAGGCTTTTGTGGGATTAAGTTTTTCTTGCAAGCTGTTAAAATTTGATGTAAATAGATTTTCGTGATTTTTGTGTTGAAGTTGTGTGTGATTATGATACTGTTATCCTTCAGTGTGGTTGACATCTGGCCAATGCTCGATTCGGATTTGTTTTTGGATTGTGCTCTCTTTTTTCTTATTGATTTGGTTGTTATATTTTCATATTAAAATCTATGCTGATAAGAATCAAACTAGGATATGAAGATTTCTGCGATTGAAATATCTTCAAAGTCTGTGGTTATTAGGAGCTCTACTACCTTTAAAAGCAAGAAATTTGAAAAAGGTATACCATTTTTTATATTCATTTCTATGAGAATTGGCACAATAGAAAAGCAAACAAGAGTTTAGATTTTGAATTTTGAAAGCAAGGAAAAATTGATTTTGAGCACAATGTTTCCGTTTTTGGATCAGATTAAATTCATATTTAAAAATCAGATCATTACTTGATTTCTTCTCTCTCTCTGTGTGTGCATGTGTGCGTGTGCGCGTGCGCGCGTCTGTATGTGTGTGGTTCAAAATACCTAGATATATTTCTCATAATTGTCACAACAACTGCAAACTGTATCATTTTATTTTAATTGCAAAATATAGTTGCTGAATTAATCTTCAATTTTTTTTCTTATTCAAAGGAGTGAAAAAAGATAAGTTAATATGTTTACAATGTGCAATTTAGGCCGCTGATTTTTTTTTGTTTGTCTATTTCACAGATCTTTGGGTTATTTATTTATTTATTTATTTTATGCAAAATAAAAGATCTAAGAAAGTGGCGTTTGGATTTTTGTCCGGGTGGAACTCATAATTTCGGATAATTTTATGTTTATTTATTTGTTTTATTAAAATTAAATTTGTTTTGTATCATCATGTTTTCTATGCATTATTGTGTTTACCATTATTATGAATTCGCAGTTATTTATTCTTAGGATTTTTGAATGTCTTTCAAAATTTACAGGCTTTTGTGAGATTAATTGTTTTGTTTTAAACTGCTATATTTTTTATGTAAATAAATTTTCATGATTTTTGTTGTTAAGTTGTATGTGATTATGTCAATGTTATCCTCTACTTATATTGATATTTGGATGCCAATTAACTTTTTTTATAATGTGATTTCTTCGTCGATAAAGATGTATAAGAGAGCGATTGAGGTTGTTGTTGGTTTCGGTTCTCAAATTGCAATACAGTTTTACTGCATATGAAAATGAGGTCAGAAAATTTTCAAGAAAGTTAAGGTAAAAAATTTTCCCTTTGACCTCTTTGTGTATAAACTGTGATAAATTGTGATCTCTATGTATGGAGTTTATATTTCATTTCCAAATAATCCATTGAGTTTTTTGGATGTCTGAACTTCTTTGATTAATATTTTTGGATGAAATTTACTTTTATTGTCACATTGGACCTATAAAACGTGTATTTTTAAGATGGTATCTGACAGATAAAATTTTTAACTTTAATAAAAAACCAGATATTTATTTTTTTCAGTGATGATACTAAATCATTTTTTAATCTTTGGATTACTAATCCCATATTCCTTAATTTTGACTCTATTTCTCAATGTTAAAAGATATAATTTATGCACTTGAATGATAAAGTTCTTTTGTTTTAAAAAGTGGAAAAATCTATAAAAATTCGATATGGTTCAATTTCAACGGTTGGCTTCCTCATTTGCTTCATATTGGAGCTATTTATCTCTTATATTTCTCATTTTTTCACCATTTGGTTCGCACCGAAACTTTTAACTTTTATTTTTTAACTCTTAAATGATTAATTTTTATACATTTATATTTAAAAAACTTCTGTACTAAAAAGTAGAAAATTCTATACAAATCAATCCAATGCACTTTCTTTCTATTGAATTTGTAACCACCAAATATCTCTTGTTTGCCTTTTCATATTCTCCTTTTATATTAGTTACTTTTTTTATTATTTCATTCGTTATTATTATTACTAAATGCCGTTTAACAAGTTCTGATCTTCTTTTGCCATAGTCATTGACAAATCCTTGGCATGTTTGTGCATTTACTAAATGCCATTTTTTTAATGTTCTCTTTTTAGGGATAAAAAAATGAAAAATAAAAAATAAGCATTATCTTATGACATATGTAAATTTTTACTCTAATATAACTTTATTAAGATATTATTATAGTTTTGTTGCACTTTATCCACTTGGATATGTTTATAAATAGATTCAGTTTCCCTTGGTTTAATCACAGCTGTCTAAGTTCTTTCTACTTCCTTAGTGTTGTTAATTTAAAAAGTTTGTTAGTGTTTTAGCAATTGTTAGTTTACCAATTCTCTTTGTCCCTTAACTTAGACGAGAATATATATACCAAAAATGAAAACATATTATTCTTTCAAATAAAAAAATATTACCTTGAATTTCAGTTGCCTAATAATTTTTTTTATAAGCAGACATGATCTTTTATTATTTCATTCACTATTATCATTATAAACCTTTTTTTTGTTTGGTTTGTTTTTTCGTATGTTAATTGGTAGGTGAAAAAAGTTTTTGATTATTTTTACCTCAATATATATTGCTGCTAGCTTAGGATCTATAGAAAAGATTATTGATAGGGGCGGCTGTTTACTACATATTTCTAGATTTATATCTATTGTTCTTAGTTTAGTATCTATAGAGAGGATTACTTATTGGGTGCCGTGAATATCTTTTCCTAGATGTCTAGATATCTGAAGTCACTAATTATCTTTCAAATTTTCATGTTACTTACTTCGTCCCCTCCCCCCCCCCCAAAGTAAAGATTCTATGTATTTCAAAATTTAAATTTCTTAATTGATATATGTCTTAATTGATGGTATGGTAATTAGCTAATTTTAGGTACTTAATTACTTTGGTTAGATAAAGATAACTCTTTATTTACTTCACTTGCTAATTGATTAATTTTTTTTTTTTTTGAGATCAAAGAAACACACATGTGTTGTACATAGATGCATACTTCTTTTAGGTTTGTTAGTTAAAACGTGGCTAATTTTTTGGTTCTAGCAGCAATTGGAACAAAAGCATGTGGAAAAAAAAACACGATGAAAGTGAGACACATAATAAGATCTATATACAATTCATATGAAAACACTTCAAATGCTCTCTGAATATCCTAGAAATTGTAAGCATCAGATTGGATTTAGTTTTCTAATATGTAATTCATAGTAGTTTTGAATAATTTTGATTCTTTTTCTGAACTCTGTCTTCATGAAGAGAGATTCTTTTTCGATTTTCTGTTAGGTTCTTCGTTTTCAGTATGTAGTGATTTTATTAGGGTTTGCAATTGTGCTCCTGATTTCCCACTGGGGTTTGTGTGTTTTAAATCTGAGTTTTGTAATTTTCCGTTGATTTTAGTACTCAATTTTCTATGACATACACTGAACTATTGAGCTATTAATACTCATACACACTTGATTTAGGGTAGGGTTTAGGGAGGGGGATGATTTGTGGGAGTGATTGCTGATTGGAATATGGGTCAAATTGAAAAGCTAGATTTGTGGTCATGGAGCTGTCTTTTCGCTTTCATGATGGCAATTGTGAGGTGATCCAATGGCTTCGACAGGTTAGTAGGCATTAGATTGATTTAAGTTTTCTTATGATGTATTCATTCATTGGGACACTTGCTCTATTAGGTCTTTCTTTATTTTTTTCAATTTTTTGTTGGAAAAAGCTACAGCAATAATAGAAGTATAATGTCTAAAATTAGTTTGAGTATTTAAAGTATATAACTATAAGTTCTGGAATAAATTTGGAAATAAGGAAGTTTATTACAATGCACAAAATGAGTTAAATAAACATTATTATTAGAAAACTGTCTCGTGGGATTGTTGATAATTTAGATGACCCAAAATACAAGCATTACAAATATTGGTCTAACCCCTTAGAAACAAGGTGAGATCCTGTACTTAATTACTTTAGTAAACATTTTGTAGAAGTTGCACACAAGAAGACTGCCAATCTAGAATCTGACTATTGTTGGCACTTAGCTACTACGTAATTAATCATTTTATTACCTTGGTTTGGAGTATTGATAGATTCTTGCTTTTGCTATCTTCTATAATGTTGTATCCTGTTGTCTTTTAAAATTCATTGTTTATTCATACTACTTCTCTTTATGGTTTGTGTTATATTTTTGTCCTGCTGCTACAGATTACCACATGCTCCAAATATGGAGATTTACTCTATGTATGGGGTCAGGATTCTAATGTAAAGAGGCTATGTTTATAAGTCAACCTCCCAATCGGAATGCTACATTCCGTTTTAGATTGACACATCAGCAATTGGTGGAGATGAGGACCTTTTTTTAAAGGATGGAGTTTATAGTGCTAACGGGGATGAAACCGATCCTCTTTTAAGCGCTGGTTTCATTTGTGCAAGAGGTTGGTGGGAAAAAAATCCGCTTTAATCCTTCAGGCATCTAAACGTTCATAAGGGAGTATGAAGACGCTGCTCCGGCTAATCTTCTCGAAGGAAGGGGAACCCAGAGTGGTGCTCATGTTGATATATTAGGGAACTTTGCACTTATTGAAGATATTATACGAGTAACAGCAGGAGCCTCTGGTGAGGACTTAGGTGGACATAGAGTTCACTTAGATTTTCATATGGTCTCAATGTTAACTCTCAGTGCAATAAATGTTCCGGCTGGCAGCTGTTCCTTTGTTAAATTATTTTTTACTTTTTGGATTATAAATACTCATTGTTACCTTAGTTTAACATGAATATTACCCATGAGGTTATAAAGAACTGTTGTTAGGAATTAAATGAAAATGTGCACTAATCTTTGATCATTTTAGCATTGGCATTGTGACACCAAACCAATCATTTTTGTGTTGTGAGTTTTCTAAAATGTTACCTATTCTATATGTTTGTGTTTTAGATTAATTTTAAGACACTTCTCAGTTGTATCATATCATTAATAATTTTCTCTTTTGGTGCATGCGTTTATCTTCTTTTGATAGTGCTCCTACTAACACATATACTTAAAATGTTGACAAGGATATGTGTACACTATAAAATCAGTCATGATTTTTTATTCCACTGATTATTTTTTTATTGGATAAAGTAATTTTAAAAATATTTGGATCTTATTAGCGCTCTCTCGTGTCAATTTGAGAGTCAAATACGCAATTTTCTGAATACACAATTTTGATATTAATGGCACAAAATTATAAATAAAAATTTTTCACAAGAAAAAAAATTAGAACATCATGTATTATTAACGTATATTAGAATACCATCAATTTATAGATATTTGTTTGAATCAACATAAAAATATAATTTTATTATTTTAAAACACAATGAGTTGTATTAACATTATACGCATAACCAAATTATTAGTTAATAAGTTGTCTTTGAGTGGGTTAATAACTTCGTTCACTTACCATATTTTTCAGGCTCTTGTGACTCAACTCGAATAGTTTATTTATGATTAGTTGATTTACTGTATAGTAAGTTTAACTATATATTTTATAATAATAACTCTGTTCTTATTGTGTGAGGAGAATTACTTGCATTTGAGATCTTAGGTCAATAAATTTGCGACTTGCGTATGTGTGAAATTTTTTTTAAACTTGATATTATTTGTTTAGCTCATAACTAATAACTAATATGAATTTTTTTTTGTGTTTTTATTATGTTTTACTGATAACATTTTTAATTTATTAGGAAACCAAATATTTCTTTTAGGTTCAAGTATCAAACTAAAGCAATTTTTACTCTTTTGATTACTGATAATTTTTCTCAATTTTGACTCTTATTTATCTCAATATTAGAAGATTTAATTTTATGCATTTGAATAATAATATATTTTTGTTGTAATACGTGAAAAACCCTATAAAATTTTATACGGTTCAATTTCAATTTCTCCCTTCCTTAAATTTTAATGCGATGAAAGAATTCTTTTTATATACATAAATTATATTGGTTTTGGGTCTTATTTATGTTTATCTTTTTAATTGTATTGTTTATATTTTTAAGTTGTATTTGTTGCATAATTTATGAAGTTGAACAAGATACAATGTTCTATGAGATAGGATTTCTATAGCCAATTCTAAGACGTGCTCATCAAAATTAATGTTTTGAAAAACAACGATACTTATGCAAACTATGAAGAGTTAGGAAAAAATACTTATATATTGAGTAGTGATAGAGTAAATAAATATGTTACATTTTGTTAAGAATTAAACAATAAAAGTACTTTTTATCAACGTAAAAAGTGACAATCCAAAAACACTGAAAAAACAAATCCAAAAGAAGGAACCGAAATTTTCAACCCGTGCCTTGCACGGGTCTTCTGCTAGTACACATATAAATGTAATTAGTATGACTATGAATTGAAACTTCATAATAATAAAAGTAGAGCCTTATGCTTGTTCTGTTCAAATCTATTCAAAGAAGAAATAAACCATCAAAATTGTGAAAAGGAAGCTGGCAATTTGAGACAATAAATGAATTAAGTTTTTCCACCAAAAGACATCCTAAACCAATGTTAACTTACCAGCCACAAATTAGTTTCCATGCACTTAAAAAAATATTTTATAGAAACAATGCTGTGAAAAATACTTAAAAATTGTTGCTCTTGAACACGATTGGCCAAAAATAAAGTATAAAACAATCCTTTGAGCTAGACGATATGCCCTCTGAGACAGATTCACACCTGAAGACTGCAGAGCTTGTGTAATAAGATTATCTAATACTATGTTGAAGACAAAAACCTAATCAATAATGGCGTGAATGATATCCACTTCCATTTACATGATACATTTTTTTAATAAAAGAATTCATTTTATTCATAGAAATATTCATACTGTACTTACTTAATAAGGTGAATTAGATCTATAAAGGTAAATATTTTCTATGTTAAACTATAAATTGAAAATAATCCCAAAGTTTTTCAAAGAATTTTAAGAAGTAGAAATATAAACAAATTTGAGTCTTTATAATTTTTAGATATACACAGGAAGTGATACAATATCTTAAAAAAATTATTTTTTTTCACTTAAAACTGAATCCTCCTTTGGTATGAAGATTTTTTCATGAACAAAAAACAAACTTTAGTGTATCTGTAATATTCTACCACACAGAATTTTACACTTAAATTGTAAATCAGCGATGGCGAGACGTTACCACATTTAGAAAAGAGATATATACGTAATTATAGAAGGATATTACTAAAACTAGGAGCCTGTGAAGAAAATTTAAACAATCGTCAGCCATTAGACACACAAGGATTTTGGCAAAGCGATTAGGCCTGGTATACATAAGCGAAATCATCAAAAATTCAAAATGAATACATAATAGTCACTAGTCTCGACCAGCAAAGAAAAGATCGGCTAAAATTATACATTATTAGAGATAATACAAGATATAAATATATCTCTCCAACAAAAAGCTTCTAAGAGAAAATTAAAGTTATATACAATATACTTTCAAAAGGGAGAGAATTCTAGAGTCAAAATAAAATCTCAAAAGTAATTATCTTCACTTCACCTTTTGAATTCTGCACACTCTCAACAAAGTGCATTGCGTCCCATATTTGAAAAACAAGATAACAACAACAGGTGATAACCCAAAGGTTTTCAGTAGAGTAATAGTTCCAAATAAAGACTACATAAGAAAATATGAACCCTCTAGACAATCCTGATCTCCATCTTCGCAGGAATCCAAGCCAAGGGTCTTAACAAATCTGTACAGGTTAATTTGCTAAAGTAAATGTACTTTAAACTACCACTAGTCTCATTCACTCCCAACAGTCATAATCATTATTCTCAGTCTCAAGTCTATAAATGGGATCAACCACAAACAATAATGAGTACAAAGTAATCACAAATAAAGGACAATTATGACAAGTAGCATAATTAGCAGTTAAACAGAATTATCAAATAGGCAAACTAAGTAATTATGTACACCTAAGCAATTACAAATGTACATGATGCATGCCTGTCCTACTAGTCGTGAGCTCATGTATTAAACTGCCAGACCCAACAAATCCGGTAGCTAACCTAGATGTGGTCTCTCTATTGCGCATCCCCAGGAAGAATATATTCGAGGGGGTGTGCCCTACCGCTTTCTCTCAGAGGTATCACCAGGGGGAATAAATCGAGAGAGAGTGCCTTACCACCTTTCTCCATAAGGCCGTGCCATATAAAACAAATGAGAGTGTATTCCCACCTTGCAACCAGAATGTGGGCAGGACAAAACCACTATCCCCATATTCACACCCCAACACTAAGCATGCGAGACAAAAACTACCATCCTTGCCAGGCACAGGTTCCTCATCAATAATGCAAGCAGGACAAAACACACGTCCTTGCCAATTCAGTTATCATTTTACATTTATAATCATATTCAATTTTAACCAATTTAGTAAAATATAATCCATCATAACCTCTTCCGTTATTAAAGTAATCAACCTCAGCAATCCGTGAGCGGGACAAAGCCATCGACCTCACTATGAACGGGACGAACCATCATCCTCACAACATTAATATTCTATTTAAAGAGTTTAATAAGGAAATATTTCAATTTAAGTTAATTAATTCTGTTCCCAATGAATTTGTGATTTTAAAAACGGTTTTTAGACTCCATACAAAGGTTACAGGGGGTATAGACTTGCCGAAAAGGCTTAACAGCTCAAAAACAGCACTTTTGAAAAATTAGCACAATGGTGCATACGCAGGCTTCGTGTGTACGCACGGAACCTGTCTCGGTTCCTTAAGGATGCATGAATGATGCATGCGTAGGAATCGTGCATACACACAAAAGTGCCATTATGCATACGCAGCATAGGTGCGTACGCACAGAACCCAGTTCTGCTACCTTGTTGCAAAATTTGCATAATTCAGTTTTAACCACCAAAATTCAAAAGATCATAACTTTTAGTACAAAATTCGTTTTGAGTCCGTTCTTGAAAGACAATCCCCATTTATTTTAACACATTCCATAAATTTTCAAGTTTCAAGTGCCAAGTTATGGCCCATCGAAGTTGACCAAAATTTACCAAAAACTCTTTTTTCTGCAACACCCAAAACAACCCTTCTCAAAATGCTTTTCTTTTGCAACCAATACCCAATTCCCACCTTAACCATTATACAACTTTCATCCACTTAAAATCATACAATTTGACACTTTCAAAATCTCAACCTCACTCACCCCTAATCTTATTCCTCATGAAAAATTTTCGAACAAACAACAATATCCACCCCAAATTCAATTATATATATTCCTCGTAAAAATTTCAATTCCCACAATCATACCACAACACATCAATATATATATCAAGCATCAGAAACTCACTAAATCAAGGCCTCCGGCCATTTTTATTTAACAATCAATAACCATCCATTACCACATATTCATACAAAACCATCATCATCAACAACATCAATCTAACAATATGTTAAAGTCAACTAGCCTAGGGTTTTACATAGCATTATATAGTGATTATCTGAAACTGAAACCCATACCTTAGTTCATGATGGTTCTAACCTCTTGAGTCCTTCTCTTCGACCAATCCAAGCCTCAATTAACTCTACTCAATTTAATTTCATACAAATCACACAATTCTCATACTAGGTTTTTGAACAATTTAGGAAAAATAAAATAAAAGAGTTTTCTTACCTTATTTCACATGAGCATGGGTTAAAATCCCGCTAGAATGTAAGCTTGAGCTTCTCCTAAAGCATCAAAATCTCAATTTTAATTCCTCACACCCCTAAAACACAAAAACAGTAGAAAATAGAGAAATAGAGAGAAATTCTCGTGATTACTCACCGCAATAGTGGTATAAAAACATAGAGAGAGATGAGAAGAATCCGTGGCCACAAACAGGTCTTCGATCGGAGCTCCAGTTTGTAACAAAAGTGGATTGGAAGAGAGTGGTAAAAAGTATTTGGGATTTTTCTTTTTTCTTTTCTCTCAATCTCGAGCTCTCTCTCATTTTGGGTGAAATGAATGAAAACGAATAATGGAGTCACGTGTTTAGGGCCACTAAGTGAAGGGTGTTTCGTCCTTTCACCTATTGATCCTAATCTAGGGCCAAAATTTTAAAGATATGCATTCTGGTTTGTATTCTAAATAATTTTCTAGCCATTTTATACTTTTATTTTTTTTATACGCAGTATCGGACATACCTAAACGTGTACATTTACCTAGGATGCCGGTAGCATTTTTTCATAATTAATTATATTTTTACACTCTAAATAATTTTCTGAGTTCAAATTTTATTTGTAAACATTTAAATAAGTTTTGAATTTTTAATCCTGACTGAGCATTTTGAAAACCCTCTTAACTCAATTTTAATTAATTAATTATCTAGTTAAAATTTTTTGGATCTTACACTATCCTTCATCTGGATCTGATAAATATGTACCACCATACTTATACCACTCATAAAAAAGAGACAATAAAATACTACAAAAGAAAAGAGAAAACACCACAAAAAATATTAAACAATAAAAAAAGAGAATGAGAAAGAAAAGAATAGGAGTAGAAGTGGAAGAAAGGAGAAGGAAGTTAGAAGAAAGTGAAGGGGCAAGAACAAATGAAAAAAAAAAGTTGGTAGAAAGGATAAAAGAAAGAAAACAGAGATAAAAAAAAAGATGGATGAAGAAGAAAGAATGAGAGAAAAAAATATTTTTTAAATAAAAAATAGAACTCTAATAGAAATAGAAAAAAAATGCTCATTTTTTTTTATTTACATGATACTTGAAGTCATGTAATACATTAAAATCTAAAGAGACAAAATCAATTATTTCTTAAAAGTTGTTGTCTATTTATACTTAAAATTTTGGTCCATTAGCATTTAACAAGTTTAAATTCAAGTAATTTTTTAGCTATATATCTAAATGAAAAAATCAACCAAATAAACTCCATTTGTGGTGTAGCAAATTTGTCAAATTTCAATTACTTCTCATTAGAATGATAAACATTATTAACATATAAATTTCTTGAATCCAAATAATATGCCATATGATTTTTGAAATCGGTTGTGATCACTGACGGATTATAATATTTTAATAACACGCAATAAAAATAATAAAATAATTTTATTGATCTATTTTTTATACTTTTAAAATTATTCAAATAACATAGATCAGATATAAATATCTAAGTACGCTAGTAAAAATTTTTTTTTCTTTGATGGTATGAATGCACCGTGTGTATTCATACCAACATCAATTTTTTATGTCAACTTTTTGACCAGTAGATATTTTAACTAAATTGAAAAACTTCTTGCAACTCCTTGCACACTATAAAATTCTTCTCATTTAATTATTCTGTTAGTCTCTATAGTTTTACTAAATTTTTAATTAGGTCACTATACTTTTTTCTTTTCAATTGGGTCCCTACACTGCTTTACTTTTGTAATTAGGTCCTTTTTATGTAAAAAATATTAAAATTAACAGAAGATTTATCCTAAAATGCCTATGGTAAAAAATCTAATTAGATTTTTAATTATAAATACTATCAATTTGTGAAAAAATATTCAGTTAACTCTAATATTTTTATACACTAGGAATGACCTAATTATAAAATTAAAAGCAGTGTAGGGACCCAATTAAAAAAAAATATAGGGACCTAATTACAAATTTGATAAAACTATAAGGACCAACAAAATAATTAAACCAATTTTTTTTTTCAAGAATTAGACTTACATATATTTGTGTATGTCTCTTTACTTCTTGTCATACCTATGCATAGTATGAGATTTGTTACAAATGTCAAATTTGAATCTCATTTAAAATTTAAATCTTATTTTATTTCAAACATGAATTGTATCTTATTTCAAATTGAAATCTTATGAATCATATCACAACTCAATTTGAACATAATCAGTTAGAATCTCATCCAAACTTAAAATTCAAATTTAAAAATAAAATAACTAATTATTTTTAATTCTCATTTAATATTCTTAATGATCATAGTATTATATTCTTGGGGTTGAAAAATAATTATTTATTTGAAAAAATCAAAATAATAATTAAATAATTTTTTAACAAAGATTAGAACACTCGTTAGTGTGTGACCTTCAATACTAAGGGATAGTAAATTAGTCATACGAAATTTACTAATCAAAGTTGGCATCTAGCAACACTCCTCAATGACTCGATAGTATGAATAATATATATATATACTAAAAATTTGAGAATAATAAAGTATAATTCATTCCATCTTTTCAACTCTTGGTTAATCCTTAGAGTATGATTTAATTGTCAAACTTTAACTTATTATCATTATTATAATGAATTGTAAATGACTTAAGAAATATATTTCTTCATTCTTTCAATTTCTTTGTCTAAAGTTTTATTCATTTCAATCATTGTAATCATAGAGTTCAAACTCTTTACCAAGAGTTTGATGAATTTTTTATTGACTAATCATTAATACTACAGGTATTTAAATCATAATCAATATCCATTCAACTAGCACCCTAGAGTATTAGACATCCGAAATAAAAGTATAATAAATACATTGTTGATTATCGTGATAGTCACAAGTCAAAAGAAACTCTAATTACTATGTTTATTTTGAGAATATCATATTGATAAATATGCAGTAATTATTAATCATTAAAAAATATTAAAATAAATCAGTTCAATAGTCATTTTTCTCTCTCTCAATTATTAATTATTTTAAATAAGAATAATTTAGATTAAATTATAAAATATTTATTTTTTAATACTATAATTTTTAAATTTAATTAAGAATTTTATTGTATTAATTCTTTAATTAAATAATACATTTAATAAAAAAAATATTTAACACATGATAGATTAATTTGTAATTATATTACTTATTTTCAATAATCTCTCACTTATGCATGATAGATCGGATGTTGAGCGCATCATACTATTATTCTAATGGAGACCGCTTTAATAAAGACACAAAAAATGTCTTTTCTTAAAGAGGTGTACACATGTCATAATATGATTGGACATCTTTATTAAACTGGTAAATAAGCTATTTTTTAATAAACTAGAACAAAATCGGTTTATTATAGTAAAAATAATAAACCCAATTGTCCGTACTATAATTATTAGATCCGGTTTGTTCCGATCAATTTACACAATATAAACCGAATTATATTTAAATTTTTTATAAAAAGATAAATAAATATGATAAACAACTATTTTATGGTTTATCTTGTGTTTAATTGAGTGGTTTCATCAAGTCTTCACCCACTTATTCATACTAATTGCATGATTTTATAATCCCTTCCCAGTTTTGTTCTATGGTTGAAAACTTGCTTCCTAGAGATCTTTAATTTGGGTATTTTAATACTCCTTTATACCATTCGATACCGTGATCCGTGTGTTAAGTGTTTCAGGCTTTATAGGGCAGGAATGGCTTAGAGAATGGAGAGAAAGCTTGCAAAAATGGAAGGAACACAAGAAACTAAGGAGATGACCAGCGACAACCGACGCGCGCGCATGGCTCACGCGATCGCGCGGAATGGAGAAAATTGCAGCAACGCGTGCGCGTGCCTGACGCGTACGCGTGGATCGGAGTCTGCACAAAAGACGCGCACGCGTGACTGACGCGTACGCGTGACCTGCGCGATCTGCAAAATTAACAGAAAATGCTGGGGGCAATTTCAGGCAGCGTTTTGACCCAGATTTCGGCCAAAAAACACAGAATAAAGCCAGAGAACAAGCAGAGACTCAACACACACACACACACATTGACACATACTCATTAGGATAGTTTTTAGGTTTTCTTTACATTCATAGTTTATTAATTCATTGCTTTTGCTTTTGGGTATTGAAGAGTCATTACCTCTGTTGAAGACACTATTTTAGTTTGTTTCCTTACTTGCTCTTTTATTTATTCCATATTCTTAATTCTTGTTTAGAGCGGTAATTGGATTATTTTCATGGATTGTTGATGCAAAGGATTACTTTTACTTTTAATTAATTTTGAATTCCTATTTTATCATGTCTTTTTCTTATATTTTTATGAGCGCTATATTCATGTCAATAGAGTAGATTCCATACTTGACATGGGGGTTGATTAAAAGGAGACACTTGAGTTGGAAGGCTTAAGTGCTGATTAAACTGGAAATTGTTGGCTTGTTCTGTATTTACTAACGCTAGACCTTCTCAAGGGAGAGGATTAGGATTTGCGAATAAGAGTTTGCTCAATCACTTGACTTTCCTTTATTTAGTAAGGGTTAACTAAGTGAAAACAACAACCTTTTTGATACTACACTTAAGAGATCCCAACAAGGATAGAACTTCCAATTAATCATTCCCCCAATCAAGGCTTTTTATCTAGAATATTAATAATCATTCTTAGTTTTTATTGCTTTAATTTACAATTATTTAATTGCTCGTTATTCAACTCTTAAACTCTCTTGGAAACTCCTAATTAATAAATTAGCATCCTTCCTTGCAACTCGTTGGGAGATGACCTGGGACTCATACTCCTAGTATTCTTATTCTAAATTTTTGTGACACCTTTCTAAATTGGTGAGGTAGATTTTAGCTGGTTAAGGGCTATACTCGCAACACTATTCTTACATTACAATTTTTTAATTGGCCTAACTTCCATCATGCACCAGGTTATGGCGCCGTTGCCGGGGAGTTGCAATTGTGTGCTAAATTATTAATTAGTGTACATATTTTTATTTTTATTTGCATATTTTATTTTTTTTATTTTATTACCATGAGCTATATGTTTCTTTCATTGAATGACGCGTTCACTGCCTAATCCGAGCTTAGCCGCATTTGATCCTGAAATTGAAAGAACTATTTCACGTATTAGGCGAGCTCGATGTCAGTTAGCCTCTGAGGGTGGTGAAGTGATTGTTATAAATTCACCAGTCTCATCTGAGGGTGAATCTGAACCGCCATCTGAGAGCGAAACAAGCTCCTTTACTACTGATTCAGTTAATTCACGTGCAGATAGAATGGCAGCACCTAGGAGGATTACTCTCCAGGAAGCTGGAGCCCCAGATTTTACAATGCAGCCGTATCAAGTGCATCATCCAACTCTGACTGCAGATTTTAAATTGAAGACTGCACTAATCAACTTGACGCTCAAGTTTCATGGCTTACCTGCTCAGGAGCCTATCAAGCACCTCAGGGATTTTCAGACAGCCTGTTCTACTGTTAGGCATCAGGGTGCGAATGAAACTTCTATTTTGTTAACTGCCTTCCCGTTTTTTCTTGAGGGAAAGGTGAGGGAGTGGTACTACTCCCAACCTGAAGCGACTGTTACTAACTGGGATACGCTCAGGAGAGAATTCCTGGAAAAATACTTTCCAGCTGAAGTTACGGATAGATTGAGAAAAGAGATCTCCTGCATTGTTCAAGGTGAATCAGAAACTCTCTATGAGTACTGTGAGCGTTTTAAGAACCTTCTGGACGCATGTCCCCATCACATGATTGACAGGCTAGTGTTGATCAGCTATTTTACTCAAGGCATGAAGCCTCGGGATAAGACTACACTAGATGGTGCTAGTAATGGTTCTCTGAAGAAGTACAAGACCGCAGATGAAGCATGGCAACAAATCAGCGACTTAGCTGAGTCCACCAGGAATCACAGGCACAGGAATAGCCACTCAAAAGTCATTGCAGAAGTTTCCTCTAGCACTGAGACTTCTGCTCTTACACAGAGTATATGTGAAATGACCAACCTACTGAAGCAATTACAGTTGAATCAACAACAAGCTCAGCCTTCCCCACCACAACAAAGCCAACATTTAGTTCCCCAAAGAGTATGTGGCATATGTGCTGATTATAGTCATTATACTGATGAATGCCCGCAGCTCCAACAAGAAGACAATACTGTGGCAGCTACTCATAACTTCTATAACCGCCTGAATCAAGGATACAATCAACAAAGCGGCAACTACAACCAAGGATGGCAGGACAATGATAAACCCCATTTGTAGGGTTTATCTTATGCCTCATTTAAGGGATTTTATCACCTTTTACCCATATTTATCCAATGAAATAGCATGGTTTTTGTTATTCTCCTTTAATTGTGCTTAAGAGTGAAAACATGCTTTTTAGGACTTAGAATAGCTAAATTTAATTCACCTTGATTCCATTATCTGCCTTGATATGTTTGTTAAGTGATTTCAGGTTTAAGGGCAAAGATTGGATCAAGGGAATGAAGGAAAAGCATGTAAAAATGGAGAACTCATGAAGAAATGAAGGAATCACAAAAGCTGTCAAGCCGACCTCTTCGCACTTAATCGATCATACCTTGAGCTACAGAGGTCCAAATGATGCGGTTCCAGTTGCGTTGGAAAGCTAACATGCGGGGCTTCGAAATGATATAAGATTTTTCATAGTTACATCATGTTTAGAGGGCGCGCATGCGGCATGTACGCGTACGCGCCGATTTGGATGAGATTCATTAAAAGCAATTAGTGGCCAGCGAATTCTAAAGCCTTGTGGGCCCAATCCAACTCATTTCTGATGCTATTTAACTAAAGGATTGAAGAGGGATGAGACATCTAGTCATTAGTTGAGTTTTATGTTAGTTTTATCATGATTTAGTTAGTTTCTAGAGAGAGAAGCTCTCTCTTCTCTCTAGAATTAGGAGTAGGTTAGATCTAGATTAGGAACTCTTAGATCTAGTTTAATTTTATGCTTTGATTTACTTTTCTCTTTGCAATTCTTCTTCTTCTACCTTTTTTCTCTCTAGTTTTGCATTTAATTCTTGTAATCTTTTACTTTTATGTTGATGCACTATTGTTCTTCCATTTTCCTTTAATGCAATTTATGATTCATGTTCCTTTATTGTTGATTTGATTTGTTGTTGTTTAATTCCTTGCTATTGAGTAGTGTAGATTTACTTTCCTTGCTATTTTTACTATGCTTTCCTTTTATGCCTTCCAAGTGTTTGATAAAATGCTTGGTTGGATTTTAGAGTAGAATTTTGTGTTCTTGGCTTGGGAAGGTAGCTTAGGAACTATTGAGTTACTAATGTCCAAGGGATTGATGATTGGGAGCCATTAACTCTAGATCTCACTAATTGATTTGGTGGAGAACTAGGACTTATGGTCTTGGATTGACATAGGTCACTTAACTTTCCTTCATTAGTTAGAGGATGACTTAGTGGGGTTGGTCCTTGCCAATTCTCATGTTGTGGTTAGTGATTAGGATAGAGATCCTTGACCACTAAACCTTGCCAAGGTCTTTTTAGTTATTAGCTTATTTTCATTGCCATTTACATTTCATGTCTCTTATCCCAAAAACCCCAAAATACCTCACAACTAATAACAAGACACTTCATTGTAATTCCTAGGGAGAACGACCCGAGGTTTAATACTTCGGTTTATAGATTTTAGGGGTTTGTACTTGTGACAAACAAATTTTTGTATGAAAGGATTATTGTTGGCTTAGAAACTATACTTGCAACGAGACTTCAATTGTGAATTCTAAACCACACAAAAGTCTAATCATCAGACAACTCCAACCAAGGTTGGAGGGATAATTCCAACCATGGCTGGAGGGAAAACTATAACAGAGGAGGCAGAGACAACCAATTAAACCAGAGGTGGAATAACAATAATAGACAGCAGACCAGAACCAACCTTACAAAGGTCCTCACCTAAGGCAATCACAAGGACCCCAGCACAACCAACAACAGGTCCCTCAGATCACTTATCTCACTTCCTCATCAAATGACGAGATGCTTCATTCTCTTGCACAAGGACAACAAGACATGCAGACTACACTGAACTCTACTCTAAATGGTCTGAATGCCACTTTACAAGCTCTCGCCACCCGAATAGATTCATTACCTACTTCCACTACCCAACCTTTAAGCTCCAGTGGAACTCCTTCTCAACCCGTACCCAACCCCAAGGGTGGCATCAATGCCATTACTTTGAGGTCTAGAATCACACTGCAGGAGAGGAACCAAGAGGAGCCAAGCCCACAGATACACGCCCCAGCTGAGGATGTGATGAAAGTGGAAGATGCTGAAGAGGAAGCGGAAGTACAAGACAAGGTTGAAGAAGAAGTAGCTCAGTAAAGGAATGGACCACCAAAGGATACAGAAGCTACAAGCGGCGCCATCCCTATCCCATTCCCACACCTTGCAAGGAAGTCCAGAGAATAGATGGAACTTGATCCCAAAATGGTAAAAATTTTCAAAAAGGTTGAGGTAAATGTTCTCCTTTTTGATGTTATTCAGCAAGTACCTAAATATGCAAAATTTCTAAAAGACATATGCATTCATAAAGAGAAAATTAATGAATTAAAAACTATCCCTTTAGGTAGTTCTATATCTGCTTTAATGGGAGGTATACCTGAAAAATGTAGTGATCTAGGTCCATGCATGGTTAACTGTACCATTGGAGGTGTAATATTTTCTGATTGCATGTGTGACTTAGGAGCGTGTGTTAGTATAATGCCATTGTCTATATATGATACTCAAAGGCTCCCTCCCTTAAAAAGGTCGGCAGCTCGTTTTGTGTTAGCAGATAAAAGCATTATTACAGTAGTTGGAATTGCTGAAGATGTATTAGTGAGCATTAAGGGGCTCACATTTCTCATTGACTTCTATATCCTGGAAATGCCCCCTAATGACTCAGGAAGACCATCATCAATCCTGCTTGGAAGACCATTCCTGAAAACCTCGAAGTTCAAGCTAGATGCATTCTCAGGAACTTACTCCTTTGAGATAGATGGTAGAACAGTAAGTTTCAGTTTAAATAAAGCTATGAAGCACCCTCCGGAAGATCATTCTATCTTCCAGTGTGACATCGTTGATGAAACTGTGGCTGAAGTTCACCAAGAAGAAGTAGAAGAGAAGCACATGGAGCAAGGTCCAAGTGTGGGGACACCATCTGAACATAATGACGACACGTTACCATTACCACTAGCCTCGGATGATCCAGAGCCTAGCCATGAGCAGAAATTAGAATTAAAGCCCCTTCCTCCACACCTCAAGTATGCTTAACTTGAGGACAATCAGAAGTTCCCAGTTATCATTACAAAGGAACTCACTTTCCCACGAGAAGAGCAACTGCTCAGTGTGCTGAGAAAGCACAAGAAAGCAATTGGGTGGAGCTTGGCAGATATAGTAGGCATCAGCCCTCAAATTTGTGATCACAGAATATATTTAGAAGAGGACTCAAAGCCTGTCCGTCAACCCCAAAGAAGATTGAATCCCACAATCTTAAAAGTTGTCAAGAAAGAAGTGACTAGGCTACTTGAAGCAGATATCATTTACCCCATCTCAGATAGTGAATGGGTCAGTCCAGTACAAGTGGTCCCCAAGAAGTCTGGAGTCACAATAGTAAAGAATGAGCATGGATAGCTCCTGACAACTAGAGTGCAGAATTTATGGAGGGTTTGCATTGACTATAGGCGTCTTAACCAAGCTACTCACAAGGATCACTACCCCTTGCCATTTATTGATCAGATGCTCGATCGCCTGTCAGGTAAATCCCATTACTGCTTTTTAGATGGTTATACAGGCTATTTTCAAATTCATATAGCTCCTGAAGATCAGGAAAAGACCACTTTTACATGTCCCTTTGGAACGTATGCATATAAAAGGATGCCTTTTGGCTTATGTAATGCACCTGCTACTTTCCAAAGATGCATGATGAGTATCTTTTCAGATCTTATTGAGAACTGTATGAAAGTATTTATGGATGATTTTAGCATATATGGAGATTTATTTGACCTCTGCTTGGATAGTTTAGCTAGAGTATTAGACAGGTGTGTTAGTTCAAACCTTGTATTGAATTTTGAAAAATGTCATTTTATGGTAAAACAAGGGATTGTTCTAGGACACATTGTCTCTAAAACTGGTATTTTAGTAGATCCAGCAAAGGTAGATATCATTTCTAGTTTACCTTACCCCTCCTCCATGAGGAAAGTCTGTTCATTCCTAGGCCATGCAGGTTTTTACAGGAGATTCATTAAGGACTTCAGTGAGGATTGCATGCAAGCGTTTGATAAGCTAAAGATCGCCCTGACTCAAGCTCCATTTGTGAGAGGACCAGACTGGGGCCAGCAATTTGAAATCATGTGTGACGCCTCCAACCATGCAGTAGGAGCGGTACTGGCCCAGCACGAAGGTAAGGATCCCTTCGTAATTGCTTATGCGTCTAAGACCTTAGACGCTTCTCAGTCTAATTACACTACTACTAAAAAAGAGCTTCTTGCTATTGTTTTTGCTCTGGATAAATTCTGAGCCTATTTACTTGGTAGTAAGGTAGTAGTGTACTCGGACCATACAGCTCTAAAATATTTATTAGCTAAAGAAGAGTCCAAACCAAGGTTGATACGTTGGATACTGCTGCTACAAGAATTTGATGTAGAAATTAAGGATAGGAGTGGTAACTAGAATTTAGTGGCAGACCACTTGAGTCGCCTTGAGCACATTAAGGATGACTCCACTCCTATAAATGATGCTTTTCCATTTGATAGCTTGCATGCAGTATCTGAAGTAGTTCTTTGGTATGCACCTGTAGCTAATTATCTAGTTAGCCATAATTTCCTTCCCAATTTTACTAAGCATCAAAGGGACAAGCTGAAAAGCGAGTCTAAATATTATATATGGGATGACCCATCTCTATGGAGGTGTGGTGCTGACCAGGTAATTAGAAGTTGTGTGCCTCAAACAGAATTCCAGTCTATTTTAGAGGCCTGCCACTCTTCTGAAAGTGGAGGACATTTTGGCCCTCAAAGAACAGCTAGAAAAATCTTAGACTGTGGATTCTGGTGGCCTACTCTTTTTAAAGATGCTGCTGAATTTCATAAATCTTGTTCCCCATGCCAAAGATTTGGTAATATATCTAAAAGGGATGAGATGCCTCAACAGATTATGCTTTTCTGTGAAATTTTTGATGTTTGGGACATTGACTTCATGGGTCCATTTCCAAACTCTAATGGTTACCTTTATATACTGTTAGCCGTAGATTATGTTTCTAAATGGGTGGAAGCAATTCCTACCCATACTGATGATGCTAACACTATTGTTTCCTTTGTTAGAAACCATATTATCTGTCGCTTTGGATCACCACGAGCAATCTTGAGCGATCAAGGCACTCACTTCTGTAACAGGAGACTAACAGGATTACTAAAGAAGCATGGGATCGTTCACAAAGTAGCAACAGCTTATCATCCCCAGACCAATGGACAAGCAGAAGTGTCTAACAGAGAAACCAAACACATTCTAGAGAAGATAGTAAAGCCTCATAGGAAAGATTGGAGTGCCAAGCTACAAGATGCACTCTGGGCATATAGAACAGCATATAAGACACCCATTGGGATGAGCCCCTTCCGCTTGGTATACGGAAAGGCTTGGCACCTTCCAGTAGAGTTGGAACACAAGGCTTTCTAGGCTGTAAGGGAATGCAATATGAATTTTGACAAAGCTGGTGCTGAAAGAAAGCTGCAACTAGCAGAATTGGAGAATCTTCACTAGAAGCATATGACAACTCCAGACGATACAAA
Organism: Arachis hypogaea; assembly: GCF_003086295.3. Classification (NCBI taxonomy): domain Eukaryota; kingdom Viridiplantae; phylum Streptophyta; class Magnoliopsida; order Fabales; family Fabaceae; genus Arachis; species Arachis hypogaea. The sequence continues at coordinate 102,106,952 of NC_092050.1, read as the reverse complement.
GAGAAGATGAAGGTTGTCCATGACAAGCACATAAAAAGGATAGAGTTTAGACCAGGGGAGTTAGTTCTTCTTTATAACTCCAGACTGAGGCTTATGCCAGGCAAACTAAGATCAAGATGGGAAGGTCCCTATAGAATAGAAAAGGCAGAGCCATACGGAGTTTTTCACCTGTGTCATCCTTCTAGCTCCAAATTCATTAAGGTCAATGGACATCGCCTAAAGCTTTATCATGGTGAAAAGATGAAGGATCACAAAGAGCTAGAGGTTTTCCTCTTGGAAGACCCACCAACAGAAGCAGAATGAGCCTGAAGACCTTCCAACTTAAGGATGTAAAAGCAAAGTGCTAGGTGGGAGAACACCCACCATGGTATGATTGTTCTGTTTTAGTCTTAGTTTTATTTTACTTTATTCTATTTTGTTTTTGTTAATGACTCTTCTCATAATCTCTGCATATAGCTGCATATAACCTGCATTTGCATTCTGCATATATATAAAAAAAAGGGGCACGCGACGCGCAAGCATCGCTGACGCGTCCGCGTCATAGGTGCTTTCGCAACAAGAAGAAAAGAAGCAGAGAGTTGCACGGGAGCGTGGCTGAAGGCGTGCCTAAGGCACAAAACACGCCTACGCGTACGCATCCCTGACCCGTCCACGTCAAATTGCAAAATAGCCTTCCACGCGAGCGCGTCACCCACGCGTACACGTGACCCTGCGAACTCGACGTAAATGGGTATATGGCAGAGAGTTATGATGGATTGGGGTTGGAATGGTGCTGGAAGCACAAGCCCTACCACGCGAACGCGTGTCCCACGCGGCTGCATCGTTTTTCAGAATATGGCCATTCACGCGTGCGCGTCACCCACGCGCACGCGTCACCCAAAATTTTAGCAATGTGCGTATAAAACAGAGAGTTGTGCATACGCGAGGCTGCACTCGCGCCAATAGCACAAATCAGGTCACGCGTCCACGTCACCTGAAATTATCACAAACCACGCGAACGCATGCCCCACGCGTCCGTGTCACATGCGACGCACAACTTATCCAGATCAGCGCCAGATATCTTATCTTTTGTTTCCCAAATCCAAATCTTTTCTTTTCCCTTCTTTTTTCTTTCTTCTCCCTTCTCCCTTCTTTATTCATGCTTATTTTTTTACCTTTCCCCCTTATTTTTCACATCCATTATCAAGGTTCTTTTCTTTCTTTCTTCACTTTTCACTTTTCCATTATTTTTATTTATGTTCTTTTTCTTCTTTTTTTTTTTTAACTTTCATTATCTATATTTTCTTTTTCTTTCTTTTTCTTTTTATTCCTTTAATTGGTGTTAGAAATTTAATTGGATGATTGTTTTCATCTATATTTTGCTTGAGTCTATTAAGGAATTGTTTGACAATGAATATTAGTTCTTAAAGGGTTGTTTGCATGTTCAATTTAATACTTTCCATAACATCTTTATCATACATGCTATGTGTTTGTGAAAAACCCGTATGGCATTCCACATTATTTTAAATTATTCTATTCTACTACTCTAAATGCCTGTTATTTTTCACAAAATCCCTTTTATATTTTATTGATTAAATATAATTGTCAATACAAACAGATTGTTAGTTTGAAAGAGTTGATAATCAAATTAGGCAATTAATGCTTGATCTATGCTACTCATGCCTTTGCCGGTATGCCAATAAACATCTTGCATCTACTTGCCATCACATGCTTGCTATATTTCCATTGATGAACTTTTCACATGCAGTCATGACCATGTGTTAACGACATCCTTCTTTACCGTGCATTGATTATCACCTATACCATCCTCTTCCTTGCTCGAACCCTTACCTTTCCATGTACTTACTTTTTCCCTTTTCAGGATGGCCACCAAGAAGGGTAAAGAGAAAGCTACTTCCAAACAACCAGCAAGGAAAGGAACAAAAAGAGCACTAGTGGCAGAGCCATCTTCAACAGTAGTAAAGCCCTCAACAAAGCGAATCAAGAGGATCATCAAGGTCCATGAAAAAGAGAAAGTTTTTCCAGCAAAGGACACTGCGCGGTTCACTAACCGCTACTGTGAGCAGATGTTCCCCATCCTGGCCTAGAGGAATTATAACAATGAGCACCTTCTCATTCTTCCGACCCATATTATTGAATTTGTTGATCCCCGCATTGAGCGAAGATAATGGGGATTCCTACAGAGACAGCCATGGCAGGTTAACCTCTCATGGGTAGTTGAATTCTACTCCAATTTTCACATGCCAACCATGCCGTCTGTCTATGTCCGTCAGAAGCAAGTTCCCATAACTAAAGATGCTATTTAAAGAGCTCTAGATCTTTCCCCTGCACTAGAAGGATTGGATGCATTCCGAAAAGCCTCATTCAAGCACCAGACATATCAATTTGACTGGGACGCCGTTCTCACAGTTATAGCACAACCTAGCACCAGATGGATCTATGGATACCATCGATCTCGACCTAAGAGCATATTGGCTTCAGCACTCACCTTGGAAGCTCGAGTATGGGCACAGATTATGTCCCATTACGTCTTTCCGAGCACTCATGAGTCCTCCTTCACTGCAGACATGGCTGTTCTACTCTGGTGTATCCTTACAGACCAGCACCTCAATTTACCAAGACACATTCGGCATGCTATGGGACACGTACAGATTGCGGGCAACCTACCTTTTCCCGCCTTGGTTTCATATCTAGTCTCAGCAACCGGAGTATCCTACAGAGCTTGGGACACCAAGGCCATAATCCCACAGGATGATCAGATAGTCCCTAACGGGAAATATATCAGACCTCCAGCAGCCACTGCTAGCCGGCCTGCAGAACCGGCCGAAGATATTCCTTCTGCTTCCATATCACAAGCACCTTCAATAAACCAACTACTCCATCAGATACTTGAGAAGCTAGACCTGCTTGACCAGAAAGGAAAGCAAAGGGAGCGCCGTAACAAGCGCCGATTTACATACCTCAAGGAGCTGCTTGTTGGTAACCACCCACCTGAAGAAGAACCAGACACCCCGGACTCCACTTCATTTATCAGCACAGGGAGCCATGACGGTCCCGATTGTGGAGATGCTGCTACCAGCCCCCCTTTGTTCCTGACTGATGGCACCAAGGACGGTGCCAAGCTTTAAGTGTGGGGAGGTTGGTCAGTACCTGACTTCCGGAGGTAATTTCTCTTTCTTAATACCAATAGAATAGGATATTTATTTAATTTTTCTTTTGTTTAGGATATGATAAATTGCATAGTAATAGGTTATTTGTATGCATGTTCCATCCTATATGTCAAATGTTTAATGTGTTATATGCATGCATATGATTGAGGCCATTATTTTATTAACTCACTTATCCCAAATAGCCTACCCTTCCATTTACCTTTGTTAGCCACTTTGAGCCTTTTTTAAATCCCCTTTGTTCTATATTTTACCACATCACTAGCCTTAAGCGGAAAAACAAGTAATACCCCAAATCTTTGGTTAGCTTAAGATAGAGATTGTGTGTCAATTAAGAGTGGGAAACAGTGGAAACATGGGTTAACAAGGGAATGTGTTATGTTTTTACATTAATAAATTAATTGGGAATTTGGGTACCTACTCATGTGAAACTAGAAAAATTATAAATCCATGTGCATTGATAAGCTATGTTTATTTTTCAAAAAAAAATCCCAAAAATATTCAAATAAATAAGTAATTAGATAAATAAATAAGGGGACAAAATTACCCCAAAGTTAAGTTCAATAAAAATCAATGCATATGTGATACAAGCTAAAGAGAAAAGTTGATGCATGAGTATGTAATACAAAGGTGGAAAAATTTTGGGTAGCTAGGCATGATTTAAGAAGAATATAGAGTATGTATAGGTAAGAGCTTAGGTTAATCAAGGATTCAATTTATAGCTCACTTAGCCATATATATACCCTCACCTTTACCTTGGCCCCATTACAACCTTGAAAAGACCTCATGATGTTTGCATTGGTATACTAAATACTTGTTGATTGGTTAGGTGAAGAACAAGGTTTAGGAAGCATGCTTAGAGAAGAGTAGAGTGAATTACCCGATACACTAGAGTAACTAGAGTGTATATACACCATCAGCGAGGGTTCAATGCCTAATTCTATGATTCCCTGCTTTCATGAGCTGTCTTCCTACAAGTTTACTTGTTTTTACTGTATAATTTGAATTAGTGGAATTTGATTTATTTTTTTGTCTTGAAGAACTTATTTATTTTTAACTAAGTAGGCAAAAATCATTTTATCATATAGTCACATTCATAGGTTGCATTGCATTGCATTGCATGAGTCTTACTTTTTTCTACTCATTTATTTTATCTCCTTAAGCTAAGCATGAGCACATGCTAATGTTTAAGTATGGGGAGGTTGATAAACCACTATTTTATGGTTTATCTTGTGTTTAATTGAGTGGTTTCATCAAGTCTTCACCCACTTATTCATACTAATTGCATGATTTTATAATCCCTTCCTAGTTTTGTTCTATGGTTGAAAACCTGCTTCCTAGAGATCTTTAATTTGTGTATTTTAATCCTCCTTTATACCATTCGATGCCATGATCCGTGTGTTAAATGTTTCAGGCTTTATAGGGCAGGAGTGGCTTAGAGAATGGAGAGGAAGCTTGCAAATTGGAAGGAACACAAGAAACTAAGGAGATGACCAGCGACCACCAACGCGCGTGCATGGCTCACGCGAGCGCCCGGAAAGGAGAAAATTACAGCGATGCGTGCGCGTTCCTGACGCGTACGCGTGGACGACGCATACGCGTGATAAGGGAAAACGCCAAATGACGCGCATGCGTGACTGACGCCTACGCGTGACTTGCGCGATCTGCAAAATTAACAGAAAATACTGGGGACGATTTTGGGCCGCGTTTTGACCCAGTTTTCGGCCCAGAAACACAGAATAAAGCCAGGAAACAAGCAGAGACTCAACACACACACAGACACACATTGACACATTCTCATTATGATAGTTTTTAGGTTTTCTTTACATTCATAGTTTATTAATTCATTGCTTTTGCTTTTGGATATTGAAGAGTCATTACCTCCGTTGAAGACACTATTCTAGTTTGTTTCCTTACTTGCTCTTTTATTTATTCCATATTCTTAATTCTTGTTTAGAGCGGTAATTAGATTATTTTCATGGATTGTTGATGCAATGGATTACTTTTATTTTTAATTAATTTTGAATTCCTATTTTATCATGTCTTCTTCTTATATTTTTATGAGCGCTATATTCATGTCAAGGGAGTAGATTCCGTACTTGACATGGGGGTTGATTAAAAGGAGACACTTGAGTTGGAAGGCTTAAGTGCTGATTAAACTGGAAGTTGTTGGCTAATTCTGTATTTACTAACGCTAGACCTTCCCAAGGGAGAGGACTAGGATTTGCGGATAAGAGTTAGCTCAATCACTTGACTTTCCTTTATTTAGTAAGGGTTAACTAAGTGAAAACAACAACCTTTTTAATACTACACTTAAGAGATCCCAACAAGGATAGAACTTCCAATTAATCATTCCCCCAGTCAAGGCTTTTTATCTAGAATATTAATAATCATTCTTAGTTTTTATTGCTTTAATTTACAATTATTTAATTGCTCGTTATTCAACTCTCAAACTCTCTTGGAAACTCCTAATTAATAAATTAGCATCCTTCCTTGCAACTCGTTGGGAGGTGACCTGGGACTCATACTCCCAGTATTTTTATTCTAAATTTTTGTGACACCTTTCTAAATTGGTGAGGTGGATTTTAGCTGGTTAAGGGCTATACTCGCAACGCTGTTCTTACATTACAATCTCTTAATTGGTCTAACTTCCATCATGCACCAATATCCTTGATTTTTTATTTTGCGAACATTTAAATCCCTAATAATTTAAAAATACAATTAAGTCCCTATACACTACAAGATTTCTGCTTGTTTATAGGGATTTTTTTGTGGAAGTTTTAGAAAATCTCCATAATATATTTTATTTATGATAAAATTTAAAACTCCCATGTATTAAAGCTAGTTTAAATTTCTAAGACCAATTTTTTAAACCAATAGCCAGTTGCTAACCTACTCTGGATTAAACCCAAACAAATTTAACTCTAAACAAGAACTTATCTAACAAAATTCGAAGAGGAAGAACAGGAAGAATGAAATCCTAGATCTACTCGCCCCCGCGTATTCATCTCTTTGCCATTGTCACCATCAAGCTCGTCGTAGCATTTGAGATCAGAGGGAGAGTAACCGGCGATGCCCGTGACACCATCTTTGCCGAGGACCAGGAGCAGGTTTCCATCCTCGACTCCACTTTCTCATGGAAGGAGTCAGATCGAGCCGCCACCAAGTGCGCCACTCACGCACTCGCTTATCTTGCCAAAAATGGTAAATCCTCCGTTCCTCTTCCTCGATCTCCTAGCGTGTTGCTCCCTTATTTCGATTTTTGGCAAATTCGGTCGTGTATGTATCTAGGTGTAAATCCTTCAGTGGTTATGTCTTGCAGAGGAAGTGGTGAATGACGTGGCAAATATTGGCGACTTAAGAATTGTTATAAGATATGCGTTGCAAGTATGGTTCTCAACCAACCAGAAATCCGCTTATCAATTTAAAAGGATGTCACAGAAATTAAAGTTAAAATACTGGGAGTATGAATCCCAGGTCGTCTCCCAACGAGTTGCAGGAAAGTGTGCTATTTTATTAATCAGATGGTTTTCAAAAAAAATTTGAGTTGAATGACAGGAAATTAAATCAGAGAATTAATGTAATTTAAATAAAAGCCTTGACTGGGAGTAGATTAGTTGGAAGCCCTATTCTTGTTGCAGTACATTCAAGATTAATTGATAATTGGGGTTGTTCTGTTTAGTTATCCCTTACTAGGTAAGGAAAAGTCAAACAAGTTGGAATGTTGTTTCTATTCACAAGTCCCAATCCGCTTACTTGGAAGGACTGGCGTTAGTGACTAGAGAGCAAACCAATAATAAACCCAATTACAATTTCTCCCTTGAGCACTCCAACTCAAGGGTTCCTTTCAATCAACTCCCCATTAAGTTAGGGAACTACTCGCTCATTGTGAATGTGGAATTCATAACATAAGAAAGGAAATTAAAGGAAGACATGATAAATAAAACTAGAAGGAATTAATTAAAAATAAAAATAACTCTTGTATTGATAAATTCTAAAATAATCCAACAGTAAGATTGAAATAAATTAAAGGACATGGAAGAGTAAAGCCAAGTAAAGAAAACGAACTAGAATGACGAAGTCTTGATGAGGTAACAACTCTTCTCAATATCCCAATGCAAAAAGCAATTAAAAATCCTAAGAACTATGAATGTGTAGAGAGAAAAACCTATAGGAGAGGAAAACTAGATCTGAAAAACTAAAACTATCTAGAATGAATGTTGTTGTTGGTCTCTGCATGTTTCCTGGCTCTAGTCTGCTTTTCTGGGCCGAAAACTAGGTCGAAACAGGGCCCAAAATTGCCCCCAGCGATTCTGCAGATTATGCAGATCGCGCACGTCACGCGATCGCGTCATTCATGCGGACGCGTCATTCGGCGCTTTGCTTCTCCATGCGGGCGCGTCGTCCACGCCTCTGCGTCGCTTGTGCTATTCCATCCGCGCGGTCGCGTGAGCCATGCGGCCGCGTCAATGCGATTTTCTCTCTTTCGCGCGATTGCGTGATCCATGCGGCCGCGTCACTTCTCGCTGGTCATCTCCTCAATTTCTTGTGTTCCTTCCATTTTTGCAAGCTTCTTTTCCAATCTCCAACTCATTCATGCCCTATAAAGTTTGAAACACTTAACACATAGATCACGGCATCAAATGGAATAAAGGAGAATTAAAATACATAATCAAAAGTCTCTAGGAAGCAAGTTTTCAATCATGTAATAAATTTAGGAAGGAAATATAAATGCATGCTAATCATATGAATAAGTGGGTAAAGATCATGATAAAACCACACAATTAAACACAATATAAACCATAAAATAGTGGTTTATCAACCTCCCCACACTTAAACATTAGCATGTCCTCATGCTTAGTTGAAGGAGATAATATGAATGAGTAGGAACATGTAGAACTCATGCAATGCAATACAACCTATATATGTGAATGCAACTATATGATTCTTGTCTACTTGATCAAAAGTAAATAAGCTCTTCAAAACAATTACAAACCAAATTCCACTAACTCAATTCTTATACAGTAAGAACAGATAAAAATTCAAGAAGATAGCTCATGAAAGCAGAGAACATAGAAATTCAAGCATGGAACCCTCACTGATGATGTATGTACACTCTAGTCTCTCTAGTGTATAGGGTCATCACTCTATCCTTCTCTAATCATGCTTTCTAATTTTTGTTCTTCTCCTGACCAGTCAACAACATTTAATATACCAATGCAAACGTCATGAGGTCTTTTCAAGGTTGTAATGGGGCCAAGGTAAGGGTAAGGATACATATATGGCTAAGTAAGCTTATAACTTGAATCTTTAATTAACCCAAGCTTTAACATAACCTATATATATTCTATATAACTTTAGAATTCATACCTAGCTACCCAGAAATCTCTTTCACATTCCATACTCATGTTTCAACTTTTTATTTTAATTTTATCATACATGCATTGATCTTTGAATTCTTAACTTAGCATTGGGGTAATTTTGTCCCCTTATTTAATTATTGAATATTTTTGGATTTTTTTTTCATAAACATAAAAACATAAAAATAACATAGCTTATCAATGCACATAGATTTTTAATTCTTATAGTTTCACATGAGTAGGTACCCAAATTCCCATTATATTATCATGACACATTCCCTTATTATCTTTTGTTCCCACAATTTCCTATACTTGATTGACTCACACAATTCTATCTAAAGCTAACCAAAGATTCAATTTGGGATATATAATTGTTTTTCCGCTTAAGGCTAGTAATGTGGTAAAATATAGAACAAATGGGATTTAAAGGCTCAAAGTGGCTAACAAAGGTAATTGAGAGGGTAGGCTTAATTTGGATAAGTGGGCTAAACAAATAATGGCCTCAATTATATGCAAACATATAAATATAATAAACATTGGACATATAGGATGAAACAAAATATAGATTACAATCATAGAGAAGTAAACACACAAGAATAAAATAATTATGGTTAAATAATGTAACCATTCATAAAGGCTCAATTCTGGTTGTGTGTTCTCTAGCTCAAAAATCATGTTCCAAATACAACTTCCAGCAAATTTAATATAAAAGTTTTAATTAAAATTAGTGAAATTTTGTTCCTAAGATAGGGTCTTAGAAGAAACTTATTGTCTTTTTAATCAAGCAGAACATGCATGCAACTAATCTATTACTATGCAATTTATCCTATTCTACAAAAGAAAAACAAACCAAGTATCCTAATTTATTGGTGTTAGGGAAGAGAAATTACCTTCGGAAGTCAGGTACTGACCGACCTCCCCACACTTAAGGCTTTGCACTGTCCTCGGTGCCATCTGTCAAGAACAAAGGTGGGCTGGTAGCAGTATCTCGACAGTCGAGACCATCATGGCTCCCTGTGCTGGTAAAGGAAGTGGAGTCCGGGGTGTCTGAGTCCTTGAATTTTCCCAAAATCAGCTCCTTGAGGTATGTGAATCGGCGCTTGTTACGGCGCTCTCTCATCTTAGCTTTCTATTCCTGCCGATCCAACCTTGCAAGTATCTGCTGGAGCAGTTGGTCTGTAGTAGGTGCTTGTGGTGTTGAAGAAGGAATATCTTCAACTGGTTCAGTAGGCTGGCTGATAGTGGCAGCTGGAGGTCTGATATATTTCCCATTAGGGACGTATTGATCATCCCGTGGAAGTATGGCTTTGGTGTCCCCAGCTCTGTAGGAGACTCCGGCTACTGAGACAAGATCTGAGACCAGGGCGGGGAAAGGTAAGTTGCCCATGATTTGTACGTGTCCCATGGCATTCCGGATATGTCTAGCTAGATTCAGAGGTTGGTCTATAAGGATGCACCATAGAAGAACGGCCATGTCCGCAGTGAAGGATGATTCGTGAGTGCTCGGAAAGACATAATGGGACATGATCTGTGCCCATACGTGAGCCTCCATGGTAAGTGCTGAAGCCAATATTCCCTTAGGGCAGGTGCGATGGTATCCGTAGATCCAACGGCTGCCAGGTAGTGCGATAACTCTGAGAACGGCGTCCCAGTCAAAGTGGTACATCTGGTGCTTGAGTGCGGCTTCTTGAAAGGCATCTAATCCTTCTGGAACAGGGGGAAGACCTAGAGCTTTTTGAATGACCTCTTCTGTAATGGGGACTTGCTTCTGGCGGACGTAGACAGACTGCAGGGTTGGTAGGTGGAAGTTGGAGTAGAACTCGACTACCCAAGAAAGATTGACCTGCCTTGGCTGTCTCTGTAGGAAATCCCATTGTCTTCGTGCAATCTGCGGCTCAACAAATGTAGCAATGTGGTTTGGGAGGAGAAGAAGGTATTCGTTGTTGTAACTCCTTTCTGCCAGGATGGGGAACATCTGCTCACAGTAGCGATTGGGGAATCGCGCAGTGTCCTTTGCTAGGAAGGCTCTTTCTTTATCATCAACTTTTATAATCCTCTTAATTTTCTTTGTTGAGGGATTAACCGCAGTTGAAGAGGGTTCTGCCACTAATGCTCTTTTTGTTCCTCTTCTTGCTGGTTGTTTGGGAGTAGCTTTCTCCTTTCCTTTCTTGGTGGCCATTCTGAAAAAAGAAAGAGAAAGTAAATTAAATTTAAAGGGGTAGAGCAAGGAAGAGAGCGGGGAAGGTGGTAATCAATGCACAATAAAGAAGAATGACGTTAACACATGGTCATGACTACATATGAAAAGTTCATCAATGGAAATATAGCAAGTGCATGTGGGGACAATTAAATGCAAGGGATTTATTGGTATGCAGGCAAAGGCATGAGTAGCATAGATCAAGCATTCAATGTTCAAGTTAGATTACCAAGTCTTTCAAACTAACAATTTGTTTCTAATAACAATTATATTAAATTAATAAAATAGAAAAAGGGTTTTGTGAAAAGAAAGCATTGAAAAGTAGAATAAAGTAGAAAAAATGCTTAATGCCATATGGGCCTTTTCACAGACACATAGCATGCATGATAGTTAAGTTATTGAAAGCATGAATTTGAACATGCAAGCATCCCTTGAAAAAAGTAATATATAATTGTCAAACAAATTTATAACAATCCACAAGCATATAATGACTAACATAAATTTATAACACCAAATAAAAAGGAAAAAGAAAGGAAAAAGAAATATGAATAGTGAAGGTAAAACGAAAAGAAAAGAAGATACCACAACTCTCTGTTCAAAATCATATTAGTGCCAAATTTTGGGTGACGTGATCGCGTGGGGCATGCGATCGCGTGAGTGGTCAATTATTGTGAGGTAACGCGGTCGCGTCGGTCACGCAGCCGCATGGAAAAGACTATGCATTCATCACCAATCCAGTACCACTCTAGCACAACTTTCTGTTGTGAACCTTTGTTACGTCAAAATCCAGGTCACGCGGTCGCGTGGGAGGCCAGTATTCCCACTCGACGCGGACGCGTCAGTGACGCAGTCGCGTGAGGCGATTTGTGCCATTGGCACGCCTCCAACCATGCTCCTGTGTGACTCTCTGTTCGTTTATTATTTTCTCCCATCTCCTTGCGATGCGGACGCGTCAATGATGCGGTCGCGTCGCGTAACTTTTTTTTATAAAGGTATGTAAATGCAGATGCACGAAATGTACTAATAAATTGAAGAGTTATTGAATAGAAAAGTTAAAAATAAAGAAGAAAACGATCATACCATGGTGGGTTGTCTCCCACCTGGCACTTTACTTTAACGTCCGTAAGTTGGACGCTCCACTAGCTCAATCTTCGGCTATGTGGGGATCTTCCAAGAGGAAGATCTCGAGCTCCTTGTTTTTCTTCAGCTGCTCGCAATGGTACAGCTTTAAATGATGTCCATTAACTTTGATAAGTTCAGAGCTTGAAGGATGGCTTAGGTGATAAACTCCGTACGGTTCGGCCTTCTCTACTCTGTATGGACCTTCCCATCTTGATCTCAACTTGCCCGGCATAAGCCTCAGTCGAGATTTGTAAAGGAGGACCAAATCCCCAGGTTGGAACTCTTTCCTCCTGATGTGCTGATCATGTACAGCCTTCATCTTCTCCTTGTATAGTCTTGAGTTCTCATAAGCTTCCAGGCAAAGGCTTTCCAATTCTTGCAGTTGCAATTTCCTTTCAGCTCCGGCTTCCTCAATTCCCATGTTGCACTCCTTTACTGCCCAAAAGACTTTGTGCTCTACTTCAACAGGGAGATGACAAGCTTTTCCATAAACTAAGCGGAAAGGACTCATCCCAATGGGTGTTTTGTATGCGGTTCTGTACGCCCAAAGTGCATCTTGTAGCCTGGTGCTCCAGTCTCTTCTATGAGATTTGACTATCTTCTGCAAGATATGCTTTATTTTTCTGTTTGACACCTCGGCTTGCCCATTAGTCTGAAGGTGGTATGCTATTGCAACCTTATGAATTATCCCATGCTTCTTCATTAATCCTATTAGTCTCCTGTTACAAAAATGGGTGCCTTGATCGCTCACGATTGCTCGTGGTGATCCAAAGCGACAAATAATGCGGTTTCTCACAAAGGAAACAACAGTGTTAGCATCATCAGTGCGGGTAGGAATTGCTTCCACCCATTTGGAAACGTAATCTACAGCTAACAATATATAAAAATAACTATTAGAATTTGGAAATGGACCCATGAAGTCAATGCCCCAAACATAAAAAATTTCACAGAAAAGCATAATTTGTTGAGGCATCTCATCCCTCCTGGATATATTACCAAATTTCTGGCATGGGAATCCACAGTCTAAAAAGAGTAGGCCACCAGAATCCACAATCTAAGATTTTTCTAGCAGTTCTTTGAGGGCCAAAATATCCTCCACTCTCAGATGAGTGACAGGCCTCTAAGATGGACTGGAATTCTGATTGAGGCACATACCGTCTAATTACCTGGTCAGCGCCACATCTCCATAAATATGGGTCATCTCATATATAAAATTTAGACTCGCTTTTCAGCTTGTCTCTTTGATGATTAGAAAAGTTTGGAGGAAAGATGCGGCTAACTAGATAATTAGCTACAGGTGCATACCAAGGGACTATCTCAGATACTGCTTGCAGGTTATCAAATGGAAAATTATTAGCTATAGGAGTGGAGTCACCTGTAATATGTTCAAGGCGACTCAAGTGGTCTGCCACTAAATTCTGGTTACAACTCCTGTCCCTAATTTCCAAATCAAATTCTTGTAATAGCAGTATCTAACGTATAAGCCTTGGTTTGGACTCCTTTTTAGCTAATAAATACTTTAGAGCTGCGTGGTCTGAATACACTACTACTTTAGTACCAAGTAAATAGGCTCGGAATTTATCTAGAGCAAAAACAATAGCAAGAAGCTCTTTCTCAGTAGTAGTGTAATTCGACTGAGCGGCATCTAAAGTTTTAGATGCATAAGCAATAACAAAAGGATCCTTACCTTCACGCTGAGCCAGTGCTGCTCCTACGGCATGGTTGGAAGCATCACACATTATTTCAAATTGTTGGCTCCAGTCTGGTCCTCTCACAATTGGAGCTTGAGTCAGGGCAGTCTTCAGCTTATCGAACGCTTGTTTGCAATTTTCGCTGAACTCGAACATAATATCTTTCTACAGTAGCCTAGATAAGGGAAGTGCTACCTAACTGAAGTCCTTAATGAATCTCCTGTAAAAACCTGCATGGCCAAGGAAGGAACGGACTTCCCTCACAGAAGAGGGGTAAGGCAAACTAGAAATAACATCCACCTTTGCTGGATCTACAGAAATGCCAGTATTAGACACAACATGTCCTAGTACAATACCTTGTTTTACCATAAAGTGACATTTCTCAAAATTTAATACAAGGTTTGTACTGACACATCTATCTAATACTCGAGATAATCTATCTAAGCAAAGGCTAAAGGAATCACCGTATACACTAAAATCATCCATAAAAACCTCCATACAGTCCTCAATAAGATCAGAGAAAAGACTCATCATACACCTTTGGAAAGTAGTTGGTGCATTGCACAAGCCAAAGGGCATTCTCTTGTAAGCATAAGTCCCAAAAGGACACGTAAAAGTGGTCTTTTCCTGATCCTCATGGGCTATATGGATCTGGAAATAACCTGCGTAACCATCTAAAAAACAATAATGCGATTTACCTGACAGGCGATCCAGCATTTGATCAATGAATGGAAGAGGATAGTGATCCTTGCGAGTTGCTTGGTTGAGGCGTCTGTAGTCAATGCAGACCCTCCAGGCGTTCTGAACTCTGGTTGTCAGGAGCTCTCCATGCTCATTCTTCACTGCAGTGACTCCAGACTTCTTTGGCACCACTTGTACTAGGCTTACCCATTCACTGTCTGAGATGGGATAGATGATATCTGCTTCTAGTAGTCTGGTCACTTCCTTTTTGACAACCTCTAAGATAGTGGGGTTCAGTCTTCTCTGGGGTTGACGGACAGGTCTTGCTCCCTCTTCTAAAAATATTCTATGCTCACAGACTTGAGGGTTGATGCCTACTATGTCTGCCAAACTCCAACCAATTGCCTTTTTGTGCCTCCTCAGCACACCAAGTAACTATTCTTCTTGCTGAGAAGTGAGCTCCCTTGCAATGATAACTGGAAACTTCTACTTGTCTTCAAGGTAAGCATATTTGAGGTGTGGAGGAAGGGGTTTTAGCTCAACTTCTGATCATGGTCAGGCTCTGGGTTGTCTGGAGCTGGTAACAGTGGTAGGCACTGTCATTGTCCTCTGAGAATGTCCCCACACTTGGACCTTGTCCTATGTACTTCTCTTCAAATTCCTCCTGGTGAACTTCAGCCACATCTCATCTATAATGTTACACTGGAGGATAGAGTGATCCTCCGGAGATGCTTCATAACTCCATTCAGTTGAAGATTACTACTCTGCCATCTATTTCAAAAGAGTATGTTCCTGAAAAAGCATCTAATTTAAACTTTGAGGTCTTCAGGAATGACTTCCGAGTAGGATTGATGATGGCTTTCTGAGTCATTTTGGGGCATTTCCAGGATATAAAAATCAGTGGGAACGTGAGCCCTTAATGCCCACTAATACATCTTCAGCAACTCCACCACTGTATAATGCTTTTATCTGCTAACACAAAACGAGCTGCCGACCTTTTTAAGGGGGGAAGCCTCAAAAATCATATATAACAAAGGCATTATACTCACACATCCTCATAAATCACACATGCAATCAGAAATACTATACCACCAATAGTACAATTAACATACAAGGACCTGGGTCACTACACTTTTCAGGTAAACCACCCATTAAAGCAGATATGGAACTTCCTAAAGGAATAGTTTTTAATTCATTAATTTTGTCCTTATGTATACATAAATCTTTTAGAAACTTTGCATACTTAGGTACTTGTTGAATAACATCAAATAGAGGAGCAGTTACCTCAACTTTTTGAATATCTCTACCATTTTTGGATCAGGTTTCAGCTGCTTCCTGGGCTTCCTTGCAAGTTGTAGAAATGGAATAGGAGTGGTGTCTTCTACAGTGTCTGCGCCTTTTGATGCTTCCTCCTGTGGTGAGCTTCTTCTTTTTCAGCTATGTCCTGTATGTCTTCTTCCTCTTCAACATCTTCTATTTCCACTACCTCTTCAGCTGAGGTGTTCTGGTGGCTTGGCTCCTCCTAGTTCTCTCCTGCAGTTGGTTCCGGACCTTAGGGTGATGGCATTAATACCACCCTTGGGATTGGGTAATGGTTAAGGGAATTCCACTGGAGCTCAAAGGTTGTTATTGGAGTTATTCATTGACAATCTTGAGACAAGAGCTTGCAAAGTAGCGTTCAGACCATTTAGAGTGGCATTAATGTTATTTTCTATGGTTGCTGTCTCCGATCAATGATTTAGTAAGTCATCATTCGTAGAAGAAGAAGGATAGGTAATTTGAGAGGTCTGCTATTGGGTATTCTGTGGTCCTTGGGATTGCCTAGGTGAGGTGCTCTGTAAGGCTAGTACTGGTTCTCTGCCTGTTGTTGTTATTCCACCTCTAATTCCCTGATTATCTCTGCCTTCTCTGTTGTTGTTGTTGTCCCTCCAATTCTGGTTAGAATTGTCCTGCCATCCATGGTTGTAATTGCCACTTTGATTGTACCCTTGTTGGGGCGGTCATAGAAGTTATGAGTGGCTGCCACGGTGTTGTCTTCCTGCTGGAGCTGCGGACATTCATCAGATAATGGCTATAATCAGCACAGATTCTGCAAACTCTTTGTGGGACTAACTGTTGTTTTGCTGTGTTGGAGAAGGTTGAGCTTGCTGAACTTGTTGTTGGTTCAATTGCATCTGCTTCAGCAAGTTGGTCATTTCACAGATACTCTGAGTTAAAGCAGCAGTCTCTCTGCTAGAGGATACTTCTGCAACGGCTTTTGCACGGCCTTGTTTCTGCCTGTGATTCCTAGTAGATTCAGCTAAGTCACTGATCAATTGCCATGCCTCATCAGTGGTCTTGTACTTTTTCATAGACCCATTGCTAGCACTTTCTAATGTGGTCTTATCTTGGGGCCTCATGCCCTGTGTGACATAACCGAGTAACACTATCTTGTCAATCATATGGTGGGGGAAAGCTTCCAGAAGATTATTGAAGCGCTCCCAGTACTCATAGAGAGTTTAGATCATCCTGAACAATCATGGAAATA